>NC_135500.1:181855919-182128493 GCF_052857255.1 Amblyomma americanum
CAGAGCGCCCATCAAAGGGGCCCCAAATGTCAGCCGCGAGCTGTGAACGCGCCTCTCTGCGTGCGATGCGGGCTCCACGTGCGTAAGCCGAAAGGTGCAATCACTACGCATCATGTGGCTGCACAAAGACACGCTCGCGCTAGGAGATACGAAACGCAGTGTGACTATATAGAGTCGGTGTAAAGAAGAAATGACTGCAGCGACACTGCAGCGGGTGTCGTCCTCGAGGGGAGCTTTACCGAGCGTAGTTGCACATTCCACTAAGGGGACGCTCCTAACATTCATCCAGCCAGCCTCGCGGGATGCAAGCTGCCACGAATTCTGGAGGAGAACTTCGGCCTGTCCTGCGCCGTGTCCGTGTTGACAAAGGGCACTCAAGTGTGGCATAGACTCGCTAAAGTTCTGCACCAATGACTTCGAGGGAAAACACTTATTATTAGGCCTAAAATTCAAGGGCTTTCGTTTTGAATGCAACAAAAACTCTCGTGAACGTGAACACCATCCTGATCCACGAAGCAATACAATGTGTTGCTGAGTTGAGTTTCCCCTTCCGGTGGCGATGAGAGGAAACTACTTGATGATGAAATCGGGGTTTCTTGATGACCCGGTGGTTCTACTCGCAAACATTCACATTACTCAAGGAAAGGAGAAGGTTAACTATTTATTTACAACATAGGTAAAAAAACGAGAAGAAACAAAGCAAGGAGAAAACTATTTACATGACTAAATCGTGGATCAGACGAATTCAGCCCCCGCTCAACCCTAAGCGCTTGGTTTTAAACCCTCTGTCTCCGCCCTTAGCGGGGACAGCAACCAATAAGATAACCAACGACCCATCTCGCCAATCAGTGGTTAGGGAAAGGAAAATAAGGATTTCCGCCAACTAATCACAGATTGGGGAAAGAGTGCTGATTAAACATTTTGGAAAGGAGAGGTCGCAATCAAATAGACAAACAGCACAAACGCGACCACCCTCTCCCACGGCACCCACGGCCCAGCCGTTACCACTTCCTTTCGCACACGCGACAAACGATCCCTAAAGTGTTTACTGCATACACCGCACGAGACGAACACAGTCGTTACGGGAATAGTGGGTTTCCGGTCACTCGGCTAATACTCAGCCGTATCTCGTGCGCCCCCGAAACCTCGTCAGCCCCTTAACAACCACATGTCGACAGCTGTACTTGGTTAGCGTTTTTCCCGGCGGGTCATCCCCGTGACGGCGCGGCGTAAACGAGGACGTCCGCTGCACAAAGGGGAGGCAGGGACGGGACGGGCCCCTTTGTTGGGGACTTCCGACCCCGCTGGAGCGGCCTTCCTTGAGAACACAAGACCAACGAGTTCGCAGAAAGGTCAGCGAACTCCACATGCTGTTTTAAGAAATAGTACATCAATGCAATCTTTAATAGAAACATTCATCCACAGCACGTTGTTTCATCAAATACAATCTCAGCATATCAGTCAAAGAGAAAGAAAAAAAACAGTGGAATCGAAGGGCGCACATCGCTGCAACTCCACAGTGCGCCAAGCATGGTAAAAAATCGGCATGGTATGGTGGGTTTCACATCCCGAAGCTGTGCATCTCGGGCCGTGATAGGCGCTCTAGTTTGGGACTGCTGGTTAATTTCGAGCACCTAAGCCTTATTCTCTTGCAATACCGGCAATGTGCTTCAGTGCTTCCTGCTCGCATGCTTCATCGTTTCTTCCGGACTTCAATCTCTCGCTGCCCCGCCATCTTCTAAGCACTATCCCGTACACCCTACCCGCCCTACCACTGCTATCTTTTCTCTAGCGCCTCCTCTATAAGCCAGCGCTCTGGAGTTCTGCCTAGCTTCGACCTATTCAAGTACTTTCATCCACGCTGCACGCCAAGCTTTTCGCAGTACCATTGCTGACCTTCCATCCGTACTTCCAGCTCCAGTCGTTCAATGCCCTTGTAAGCTTCACGCGTTCCTTCCTCCGACGTGTGCTGAGCCTCTCGCAGTGCGATTGCTGCCTTCTTTCAGTGCCTTCTTTATTGCAGATCACTCTGAGCTTCCCGCAAGCTATTCTTGCTGTGTCGCATTCTGAGCGTCCCGCTATTCTACTACTCTCTTATGTTCCTCTATCTCCCAAACTTTGGGCTTCTTCGGAGCTTCGATCTCTTCCACTCCCGCAACCCTTTCATAAAAGGGAGTGAGCTAGAGAATAGCTTACTTCTTTTCTACTCCCGTACAGGCGTATTCATGTTTAGAGTGTGCAATGCCATTGCTGCCCTCCTTCCAATGCATCGGACTGTCGTCAATCGAGGTTCCTTCGAGCGTCGCGTTTTTCTCGCAGTGTTTTGGCTGCTGCTTCGCGCTTTAGCCGCCTCCGCTTCGGGTCGTTAGAACGTTTTGTTTTTTCTTTTATTTGTTAAGAGTTGGTAACCAGCAAGCAGGCGCAGCTGACTTGTTGCGCTTAAACTACAATCACATTTTAGTAAATAAACAGTGATAAGGACGCATTAGAACGCAACGCAGGCTGCGCTTATTTCCAGCCAAATAAAGGCAAACAGAAGATTCAGAATGAGCCGCTCGAGAAGCCCTAATAGCCTTTTATACTTGACTTTATAATAAGCCGTTCTGAAATTCTAGAATTATCCTGTAGTAGCTCTCTGAAATTCTAAAATTATTCTGTAGTAGTTTTTGACGTATGGATGCACTTAGGGTGCATTGTACCACACGGCCAGTACTTCGCAGTATCATTCGAGTGTCGAATGAATGACGTGGAGCGACTTGTGCCGAATCGCGGCGGCGAAACAGAAGCCCAACCGCATAAACGCATCCGCGCGAAGTGCGTGGAGTTTTCATACTATTTTGGCGCATGTTTTGCCACAGACCGCCGCACGGCCGTTTATTCCACACTGCTCGAACGAACCGGCCTATCGTAGGCCAAAAATGGAGCGGTGTTGCGTTTTCGCCAGCAGCCTGCACCTGTAGACATGGAACAGTCAAGATGAGATACAAGAGCCTTTCTTTAGTTTCACGCTTTTCTTATGTTTGGGAGGTGACAAGAACCTTGCAGACGAAGCGAAAGAGAAACATGCGTGCTATTGCTGCCTCAAAAGGACCTGTCGCGCAAAACTTCGTCACGACCCCCTTGTCCGAATTCCTCAGTCAGCGAAAGGGCCGCGACGGCGTTCCGCATGCGGCAACGTCCGATATCGGGACACCGTGTCGCGCGTCCGCCGATAAAACTGCTCGACGAGGACGAGGCAAGCGTGAGAGACATCTACACGCCCGGATTCGATTCTGGCGCGCCTCCTCGCCGCGCAGGACAAGCAGAAGGGGGGCGGCTGCGAGCGCAAATCCGCGCTCGCTTCGCCCGCACGCACGCACGCCCGACGCGACAAGACAGCGGACGGTCTCCCGCTTACTACGCGCCGGAGAAGGCGGCGAATTGCTGGAGCGGCGAAGCAGGAGCGCGAGAACGAGCGACACAGCAGCAGAACTGCAGCTTCTTGGCGCGCTGCGAGCAGCAGCCGGCCAGCTGACGCTCGGCGCTCGCTCGGCCGGCTGGCTGGCTGCGCCTTCGAAATTGGAAGGGACGACGCCAGCCGCTACCGCCTCAATATCAGAGCGCGCACGCGCGCAATATCGCCGGCGTCGCAGTCCACCGGTTGCTGGCTGCCGCGCCGCACGGGGTTCTCTCCGACGCAGCGGCCCCCCCTCGCGGGAGCTGGCCTCGTGATTTCCCGCTGGAACGGCGTTAATGAGCGTCGAGGTGGTCGCGCGCGCACTGATTGTGCCGCTCGCGGTGCAGCCGCGCCCCCTCTCCCCGCTCTCGGTTAATTTTTCCTCTCCTAATCTCTCGGCGCCCACGGCTGGCTGACAGAAACAAGGCGCGGAGGCGTCGGCCCGTGGGAAAGCTTCGCCGCCGCGTCGCCCCGTGTTTACAGTCGCCGGGGGGATCCCGCCTGCACTACAATGGCGACACGTGGTGGCGGCGGCGAGCGAGGAACAGGGTGCTTCTTTCTTGTCGTAAGTTCATTAGACGATTGTCTGCTCAATTGAAGTCATTCGACCGTGCTAGGTTTCCAGATTTTCCTTTATGTGGGGTATTTATAGGGATGCTGTCGTGTCCCTCGCACGCGTAGCGACGCCAGTAGACGGCGACAGTGATTCCCCTTTGCGTGGGAACTTTGCCTACGGTGCAGACAGTCAGTCGTGTACCTGAGCACCAAAGTGCCACAGGAGCTGCACGCAGGCGATGCAGGAGCTAATGACCCAGAATTGTGAACTCAAGAAAGTCTCCCGCCTCCCATCCCCCCCCCCCCCTCAAAAAAAAAGAGAGCAAGAGCGAAGCGTGAGCCTTACTCCAAAATTAATGAATTCGCATCATCGACAATTCACATATCGGTGCCAACACGTAGCACCAATGTGGAAGGTGAACAAAAGTGCGCAAAAGATCTTCTAGCCCGTTTGCGCGTAAGCTGCCTCGTGTTTATTCGGATGACTACTGGCCACCGGTTTTCACATTCTTCCTTCGTGATTACATTTTACTTAATTTCATTTTTTTTTTCATTTATTTTCTCTTTAAGAGGCCGAAATAATTTCATAGGGTGAAGCAGATTAAGGTGTATAACGTTCTTCGAACATCGTCTCACTGTCCCTGTGTTGTCAGTCGGCTTATTCCAGACAAGATGCATAATACAATCAGTTTTTCTAAGCTGACGCTGGAAGTACATAATTAATCTAGTCCTAAATACATGGCGCGAAAAAAAAGCATCAGATATGTCTTATTATTATTTTTTGCTTCGTAAAATAAAAGGCAGCGCGCAAGAAATACAGACAGCATAGAAACAAAAAATGCGCGAACGCGGGATTCGAACCGCTGACTTGCGAGCAGTGGGCGTGCATAGGACTCTCCATAACAGGGGGAGGCAATGTTCAGGAAGTTCTCGTTCACGCCTTCTCGGTGGCAGAGAACGAAGGGGAACAGAATTTGCGCCCCCCCCCCCTTCTTATGCCTATTAAGGGGACCACTTCCTCCATGAATAAGAAGTTTGCGAGGATAGGGTGGGCGTAGCTAGAACAGGACAGGGTTAATTAGAGAGATATAGGAGAGGCCTTTGTCCTATAGTGGGAGTAGTCAGGCTGAAGAAGGTGATGGTGACGAATATTCGACTTTAACGCGAATAATCAAATATAACGCGAAGAGTGTCTTTTTTTTCACATCCATTCTAAAGAACACGCGTTACATTCGAGTAAATACGCTATGTGACATTACACGGAGATGATGTAGCTTTGATCCTACAATAGGTCGCTTTTTGTGGAGAACACGATGATTCGCGGTAAGCTAGTAAGGGGACAGAAAGTGCGAATTTCTACTCGAATGAGGCGCAAGCCGGAGACCATTACGGTGTGACATTAAAAAGCGCATCCCGGTACCATGGTCGCCTCCGGGAAAAGTCGCGCATGCACAGTCGTCTCCTAGGTAGTCCGGTAAAGGTAACGTTCACACGGTACACGGTATGCTAAAGGTCTCTCGACGTGCTAGCAAGTCAGGGAAATAAGAAAGCTGTGCCAGACCTGTTGCGCCTTAAATACAATGAGGCACAGAAGTGCGATAAAAAATATAGAACAAATGATAGACAATGGCACAAACAAGACATGCGTCACAAATTCCGTTTGGCTAGAACCATGCCGAGAAAACGCAAATCGTACAAGATAACGACACTCCTAAACATCTAAATATTGATTACGAGAATGACAGCCATGGGGCAGTGCTTTCATTACTTCTTGAAATTAAAGGGGAAAAAAGGAGAATGTGGCGAATTTTGAGGAACAGAAAATTAGAGTGATCTGCAGAACATTTCTAAACTCAGCGACATTCGAGCTTGCTCTTTAAAGCCACATTAAACAAAACAAACACACAATTAAAGTAGGTCACACAAAAATGGCGCGATTTAGAAGTTTAGAACAGTAATTCAGACCTTTATTCGTTAACAGCAACCTGTCACGTACTACTGGGAACAAAAGTCTCCAGGTCGTGCAGAAAGCGGTGTTGGTGCATCGATGCCATGGTTTTCAGCGGTCACCTCATCGATCACGTAACACTATACAAAGTCCGTATTTCGCCTCCACAAGTGTGGTCCTGAGCCACTGACCAATAGCAGAGCAATCGAGTTCAATTACCGCTCACGCGTCCTGGAGAGTTTTATCTCCGATGAAGTACGTATTCTCCTGAATCCTTTCTTAGCACTCAGATGGAAATCAAAGGCTCCTGTTTTTAAAAAAAAATGCGACTAATGGAACAACCAATGTAGTAACCACTTGTTAGATGCATTCTAAATTATTAAAGAAATTAAACTTATTTACCGCATTCAAATCAGGCCACATAGGGATAGTCCACAAAGCAAACACAAACAGCAGCTAGTAATATCCTTGGTCTGGAAGAGGAAGGGGAACACAAAATTTATTTAATAACGAAAATAAAAACCATCATGGGTGGACTCCAGTCGAACAGACCGCTGGCAGACGTTGATCATAGTTCGCGCTAGTTAATATGACTGCTTTCTCTAGCCGGTCAGGTTGGTATAACAAGTCTAGTTAAGTATAACGTTAGCAGTTTATTTTCTTTGTTGTTTTTAGTCACTAAGTGGCAGCCGCAACAAGAACAAGTACTCTACAAGCAGAGGGAGTTGTGCTAGTCGGTAACGATCCATTATCAAAAACAGTGGCGAAAAAAACCAAAGACTAAGAGATTGTAACAGCACTCGCAGTGTGTCTTCGTATTGTTTGGTCCTCGTGTTGTCTCTCACTGCTTGTTTATAACATTTCGAGCGCGTGTAACGCGGACTTTAACTGGATGTTTTGAAACATCGAAGATTTCTAAGCAGCATTAAGTGTTATCCATGCAATGTATCTGCGTCTGGAATACCCTCTTCCCATCTCTGGCCTGTCCTGTGGGGGTGGACTCGTGCTTGCGAAGTGCGCGTGGGTGACCTCGTTTTAGTTCGCGTCTGTTTGCCTCTGTTATTTTATTCTTTCCTTTTTTTAGCGAGAAAAGGAGTATGCCCGTTCCTCTCTCTATGTTCATCTGAACAACACAAACACTGAAGTGTGCGTCGCTCCTTGAATGAGCGCCCCGTGCATCTGTAAGATCTCGCTTCTGCATACGGAAAAAAATTTCTTTCTTGCGAGCGCTGCCTCTCTCTTGCGGCGTTCTGTGCGGTCATACTGTTCACTGTGCGGGGCAAACGATACTTGCCGTTCGAATTGGAACGACGCACACATGCGGGCAATGCAAAGAGGCTTGGCGCCAGATTAAAGACCATAGAAGGGTGCGTGTGTTTTGTCTTCATAGCGCACGAGCGTATCTTTTAAAATGTCTGACGGCGAGGCGCAGGCCAGTCCGATATGCAAGCTAACACGGTCAGTTGTCCGCATGAATTGCACCCAGTGCGCGCCTCAGTCGTGGGGAGCACGCTATGATATAGCCAGAGCATCCGTAGTCAGCACACTTCTGAGTATTGCATAGGGACACTTGCGGGCATTCAGTTGAGCCTGCTGCGTCAACTCGACATTGAGCGAGACAACGGCCTGTCTTCGATGCGGTTGCAGAGAAGGCCGTACAAGTGAGCCTCGAACCTAAGTTTATTCGCGAATGCACTGAACTGGCGAATCCGAGTTGAGTGGTTCTGCTGCTTAGCTAGGAGCTGTTTAACCTCTGCGTATTGTTCGGAAATGAGTGAATGCGAGAACATTACAGGAGGGCATCTAGTGACTATTTCTCAGAGCAATCCTCAGATGTGGCCCAGTGGCATTGTTGTTCGGGTGCTGATTCCAAGGTCGCGGGATCGAATCCTGGCAGCGGTAGCCGCGTTTCTATGGAGGAGAAATGTAAAAATCCCCGTGTCCGGAGCCTTCCACTATGGCGTCCCTCATAACACCCCTCCCCCGTGTGTAGCTTCGGGAAGCTATAAACCCCACACTCCATACCAAACTTCTCGCACGCCTCACGTTGGGAAGTCGTAGGAAAAGGCAGAAATCAGTGCCCGTACTGTTACAAAAAAAAAATGGCTGTGGTTCAACTCATCTGAATTTGGTTTAAGAGCGGAAGCTCGATTAAGCATGTTCAGACACGGTTTGCTGTGGCTTAACGTTTCCTCGCTCCATCCTTCGCCAACGCGCCCTGTCGACGCTCTTGATCATAAGGATCACCAGATTCAATCAGCTGTCTACGTTACACAGCCGAAACACTGCCCAGGACTCCTGCATGGCTATCTTTGAACGTGAAGCGATGCTTTCCGTTTTTGTTATCTGATCAGATGAACGGTGAGTCACGTGGTTGAGCGCAACAGCGAGGTGAGAGTTAAATCACGTTGTTGAACACACTTGCGAAGGCTAGCGAACGCCACTGGCTCCCTGCGCCGTTGCTGCGTCGAGACGCGCCGAGTCACATGGTCTGACGTCACAACCTCACCTCCGCTCCGCCGCTTGAAGGTCATTCTTCGGAGTGACATGACCTTGAGGTTTTGCATGGGACAAGTAGAGCTTCCGCTCTCAAATACAACCGTGTATAGGTATTAGCTGTTGCGGCGTTCTTCCTTGCCGAGCAAGGAAGAAAAAATAGTGTGAGAAAGAACAGGATTGACTCCAGGCCGCGGCGGCTTCATTTGAATGCCGGCTAGGGGCGAACGCGCTCCCGTACTGCAATTACTGTGCATGTTAAAAAACCCCAGGAGGTCAAATTTAATCAGGAGCCAAATTTAATCAGCGCCACAGCACTTGTGTGCTGTGACACTGTCCACTTATGCCCACTAAAAGTTGGAGCTCAGTGCAAAGCTGAAGTCACTGCGCAGTGCTCAGTTGTCTACGAAACTAGTTTTGCGCGCAGTTTATTCCGTGCCTTGCGCAGTGGGCGCCCATTGACGTTATATGCTATCTTCCGAGTCCTGGCATTGGCTCTGTGGAGGTTACAGTCGGACTGACGTGCTCTAGTATGTGATAGTGAAACATGGATCGCTGGATGACCCTAAGCGCCTAGATCACTTTTCACGCGTCTTTATGTGGCTCGCTTGTGGTTCTGTAAGTGCTCGACAGAGTTTCGGTGCTAAGGTGCATCGTTCTGTTCTTAACCCCCTAGTAAAATAAGGTAGACTGAAGCGCGTTCCCTCAAACCTGTCCATTTGATTCCATGGTGAGTCTACCTGTTCTCAAACTTGCTGCTTCCTCTGCTACGCTTCCACTGGTGCCAGGAACTCGTGTGCATGGTCTCCCCAGCCGCAAAGCTTTCGTCTTTGCGGCTGGTCCCGCTCGATGATAGTTCCAATTCAACTCAATCTGTTACGAAATCTGTGCATTACAGAGAGATCGCTGGCTCGTTTTTGCGAAGACACGACGGGCGATCTTTAGCGAAGTCACCAACACGTAGAGTGCACCTTAATTTCTTTCTCCTTCCAGACTAGTTCACGGTTTCATCACCAGGCTGCTAAGCTGTCGCTCGCTAGCAAGTCCCCAGACTGGCCCGAAGCTTAGCAGTGCGCACGTGCATATACATTTCGTAAACCCTAAGAAAGGAAGGTCATTGATTGCCCGATCTTGCGCTTTAAGATTTTCTTTGCTGAAATCAAATGGGGTTTTAGAGGAGCAAAAACCGTAATTATCTAAAACGGCGCTCATTCATTGCGCCACGAACACGCCCGAGTATTTGTTGCGAAAGTAATACGAAACACGGTCGAGACCTTGCCTGTATCTAAACCATGTTGTACTCGATCAATTTATAAACTTGTATTCTGTTGCAAAGAATCCAATCTTTCCGACTTCTTTCTACTGTCGGTCAATTTATGTACAGCTGAAAGGCAGCAGATAATCGGGCGCAAGGTTACCTCGAACAAGACACTGTAAAGAAACCATTTTTCACGTAGCCATACACTCCGCGGTCGGCAAACATGAGAAACTTTATTGCGTGCGCAGCTGCATAAGCGCGGACAACTTCAACAGCATGGGGGCTTACACTTAACGATCACTCGCGTCGTAAGAACGATGTTTAATCCGTGCACAAGCTTCATCAATCGCAGAGACGCCTTAAATGCGATGGCCTCAAAAATACAAAAAGGACGGCACGGAAAAGCAATGACAGCCGGGAGGGGAAAAAGAGAAAGAGCCGCCATAAAATTCACCCTCTCTCAGCCGAAGCCTTTCCTGCTCGGCGAAGTCGTGGGCGAGTTTCAGCGTACAATTTTTTTCTTTTGTTTTTCTTCTTATCGTCCGCTTCAGCTCATGCCCGCGGATATTTCCCCTCTTCCCTTCAAATAACGCTCGCAGCCAGGGTCGTGCACGCGCGCGAGCGCAGCCCATCTTTTCGCGCTCTCGATAAGCCGTCATAAATCGGACGCTTCAATTAATAATAGCGGAACTAATTAGCCTTAATGGGCTAATTACGCAAGCGTGCTCGGCGCCTCGCCGCTCTCTGGCGGATTGCTGCAACTGCCACGGGCCCTGAAAGGAAAGAGAGAAGGGTGGTCGCGGAAAGTGAGGGGGATGGCGATCGCGGAGACGGATCTTGATTCATTGGCGCTGTTATCTACGCTTCCGCCTCTCCATCCTCCGCTATAGTTTGTCCCGCTCGGAACCGACCCGGCGTGACGTGGCGAGAGTGAGCGTTAATTTTCACCGCAGCCGCCGCCGCAGCCTTGCGTCGTGACGGGAAAGACGAAGGGAGAAAAAGAACGCAAGTGGGCCAATGGCGATCGTTCGCATTCACGCTTCGCGGGAGTCGGCTTTATTTGACGGATACGATTGCCGCAGAAGCGCCCCGAAACTGTGCTTGATAAACGGCCTACGCTGGATTCTTCTCTCTATCATCATCCGCGTGGCCTTTTGTCATCTGCGCAAGCAATGTTTGTCGTGGGCTACGTGGGCAGCATGCGAGGATGGAAGAACTGACTCGTGCTGCAGCATGTTCCGCTTCCCTTTGTGTCTGAGCCTGACTGTTAAGAGTTAATATAGCCTGACTACGAGGCGCTCTAGATGCCCTTCTCGGTCCTCATAGGATACGCGGCGCACCAACCGGCACAGAGTTCGGCCTGCCGTTACAAGCGACAACTCGGTTGTCGTTTTAGACGATGTAGGCTACATCCAAGAGAAGGCTTCCAAGAGAAGGAATAGGATTCCAGGAGAAGACAAGCGTAGTAGGGGGCGGCAGAAGGCTAGGTTGGCGGATACGGTAGCCGCAGCTGGCAAAGGACAGGGTTAATAGGAAAGACATGGGAGAGACATTTGCCCTGCAAGGGGCGTAGTAAGGCTGATGATGATGATGATGATGATGATGATGATGATGATGATGATGATGATGATGATGGTCATTATAACGATGGCTAATGAGGCGCATTACTTGTTTGAGTGGCAAGGAGTGTCGTCAGAGAGCAAGACTTTTCTTAGAACCTTGTAGCATGAAGCGGCACCACACTTAGCGATAACGTGTACATCATACACATTACATGCTCTTCCAGATAACAATATTAAAGTATGAATTAATAAGGATACACCGACATGCATGGTCAGGCGCTTTCGCACAATATGGTTGGCTTGTATCCGAAAGAAGCTCAGAATCTGGTTCGTTGCGATCAGCGCAAAACAGCACCCGATGTTGATGTCTAGTTTCTGTGTGAGCGGTGGCGCTCGAAGTTTTTCGTGCCTTTTAATCAAAGCAATTAGATATGTAAAACCATAATTAAACTTTAAGGGGCTGCGTGCCTTCTGGAAAAAATTAAATAATGAAAGGACTTTTTTGTGTAAACTTCGATATAACAGAATGAAATTTCTTTCATCTCTTTTATATTTTCCTTAAAGCCCCAAGGCATTACACAAGAGAGACAATATTGGTATTCAACGGTGAGTTGCAACATATTTTGCAATATGGCAACACATTTTCGCACAGACACAAAATTTATGTGCAATTTAGCCCTGTGATTGCCAAATTATGATGCTTTTATCGTAGGCTATGTTGACTATCCCTTCCGCTTCGTATCGCGCGTGACGTCTTGGTTTTATAGAGTTTAACCACCCAAAGCGACTGAGGCTGTGAGGGACGCCGTAGTGGAGGGCTCCGGATAATTTCGACCTCCTGGGTTCCATAACGTTCACTGACATCGCACAGTACACGAGCCTCTAGCATTTCGCCTCCGTTGAAATGCGACCGCCGCGGCCGGGATCGAACCCGCGTCTTTCGGGTTGGCAGCCGAGCGCCATAACCACTGAGCCACCGCGCCGGCTATGTGGCGCATGATGAGGCGCGCACTTGTTCAATTTTCAACAACGCCCGGTGGACAGTTTTATGGAATGAGGAGCTCCCGTGCGGGAAAAACGGCTGGCATTCATTGGCAAGGCACCGCCAATTTGCTCCTCGAACCTGCGTGAGCAATATCCTTCCCCACAGTCTTCGCGCAACAAGGCAAAGTCAGCCACTGCAGCCATCCTCGAACGCTCGTATACAGGAGGTACGAGCTGAATAATCGATGACACGTGGGCGAAATAAAGACGGGAGGCTCGTTCGACCGCGAAGGAAACGGTTATCGCGATCTTCCGCGGTTCACTTCTCTTTCCTCGTCGTCGTCTTCCAGCCGCTGCCTTGTAGCGAGCGATTCCGGAAATATAGAACGCTGTTACGGACATCGGAAATGTCTCCGGTCATTGACACGAGAGATTCAGACTCCACTGTCCTGGCTATTAAATACAGTCACCACCAGGTGCAGTTTTATAATGGGCGCACGGCACAAGCAATTAAAGGGGGTCACTCATTATTCTGCACTTACGAGGTGTTATCTGCAAAAAAGTAAAAAAAGGAGACAATTTCAGAGGACGCAGGCACAAAATAAGGATGTGAAACATGGGGCAGATCCACACTTAATGACGAAGGGGCTAAAAGAAACAGCGCTGTGTTTCTCTGTGCGTTTGCGACTTTAGGTGCTTATTGCCAAGGCAGCGTCTGTATTTCTATCATATATAGGTGCAACCCATTCAACGAGTGATGCCAGCAGGCGCGCCGGCCAATGGGAATGCTACGTTCAGGCTGGTTCGTATGGCACATCGATGTAAATGGTGCACTGGGAATTTTTCGCTGAACACAAGGACCCTCGTATTAAGCACACAGATACCGACGCATACGAGGGCGCGACCAACAACCTTTCTTGTGATCCGAAAGTGGAGTCCGGGAAGCTCTTGCATGGAAACACATCACTACAATAAAACACATCTTTCGCTACGTTCATTGGAAAAGCTCTATTCTCCTTTCAAACATGTCCAATATGTGTTGTTTCTCGCACTTTTCCGAGGTTTCTTCGTCTCGTTTCCACGCAAAATATTCCTGCACTTTGAATCTGGAACATTAGAACAGTTAATAATCGAGCAGTCCTACGTGCCGTCGTCTGTATGTCCAACAGTAGTGTTCTCGTGATAACATCACAACACACCCTTCATATTGAGAGGCCAACGAGAACTCCTGCCTCGGTATTGACTGCGGTGCCCACAGCGGTGGCTACGCCCTAAACACGAATACGGCTATATGAGAGTAAAAAAGGGAGTAGTCTCTACTCTTTCGCACCCCCTCTTATAAAAGGGAGTGAGGTGGAGGGCAGCTTACTCCCTCTTTGCCTCTTTCTGTTTAGAGTGTACGGGGTTGAGGTGAATTCATAAGAAGTACTTTGGTTTGGGCTTGTTGGTTCATAGCGTAGATGATGTCAGGATGGCGCCTGTCCTGTTGTGTTTTTGTGCATCTCTCGTCCTTGTTCTTTTCGCGCCGTCCTGACATCATCTACAGTGAACGCATAAGAGACCGGCGGTGCTGTACGATGCTAGCGCACGTTAGAGATCCCCAGGTGGTCGAAAATGGTCCGCAGCCCTCCCCTACGGTCCATCTTCCTCTCGGTTTCTTCTTTCCTTCCCCTTCTCCTCCCCTCCCTGACGGCGCGGTTAGAGTGTCCACCGAGAATTGGGACAATGACTGCGCTCTTTCTTTTCCCCAAAACCAATGCGCGCGCGTAGCCTGGATCCGTTACTTGCACACGCGGCGAGAATGAAGCCGAAGCCCAAAGATGCCGCCACCGCGAAGCCTCGAAGCCCACCTCCAGTTTGCGTGCGCGCACGTTATTATACCCAGCACGGCGGAGTTTGTCGTCAGACCGCAGTCTCCGCCGATTCTTGTCTCGGGCGCTGCTGTCCGCCTGCTCGAAGAGCCCCGAGTGAGGGTCTGCAGCCTCGCTGAAGCCCGATCAATGGCTCGACAGCGCGGCGGGACTTTTGCAGTTCTCGGGACAAGGTAAACAGCGGCCGGAGTTATACGCCACAGCGCCCCTCGTGGCTCGTCGCTGCTGAACGCGGGTCCCCGTGTTTTGCCAGCGACGTGGGCTCTGCTGCCGCGATCGATGACGCGATGCTCGGGAGAACACGTGTGAGCCACCATCCCCCGGCGCTCGCTTTCTTTTACCCGGCCGTCCCGCTGCTGGAAGAAGGGCCGCTCTTGTATACAGTCGACCCTTGTTCGTTCCGCGAGAGCAGCGCTCGCCCAACTTCGATGCGCCGCGTCTCTCTTGTGGCGTCGTTGTATTAGCGGTGCCCCTTCCGCGCTGGACTTCGTTCACGGTTCCGCGCTGAGATGGGAGAGGGGGAGGAAAGCTCGGAGAAGGGCAGGACCCCCCCGCGAGCACAAGCACTGAGCGCCCGCGGAAAGTGCGCGCACATACTTTGATCGAACTACCGCCAAACGTCGATAAAGCTGCTCGTCACGCGGAAGACGTGTTTTGATAACCGATCCCCTCGTAACGGCTGCCCTTGTCGTTACTAGGCTCGCCCCTTTGTGTTTGTTCAGCAATGCGGGCTGTAAGCGTGGCAGCCATGAGGACAAAGGGCGGAGACACTCGCTGAAGCGCTGACGATGTGTCCGCCGTCCGAGTCCACCTTCATTTACTCTTCGATACGACTACTTAGCACTTTCAAAGGTAATGCACTAGTATTTCAAGCGGTAAATCGCATCAGGGACAGGGTGTGCGGCCAGCACTAACTTTACAGGGTTACTACCTGTAACACGAGTTTCGGAGCCAGCGGACGGAGCAAACATACCCGAATGAATTCTCTTTGAATTTCTCACTGAAGACCCTCATGGCTCCTTCGGCTTTGCCCGCCTCTGGCGCTTTCTTAACTCCTCTTTGGGGGCACGGATTGCCGAATATTCGCTCCTATGTCGTTGCATCTCAGCTGCCGCGGCGCATACTGTATCAGGGTCTTGCCATTGGACTTATTATTATTATTATTATTATTATTATTATTATTATTATTATTATTATTATTATTATTATTATTATTATTATTATTATTATTATTATTATTATTATTATTATTATTATTATTATTGGTGGATTCCTGAGGATAAGAAGTGGCGCAGTAACTGCTCCCGCCCCGTAAGTGAAGGAAGGAAGGAGAAAGTGAAAGGAGAAAGAAAGAGGTGCCGTGGTGGAGGGCTCCGGAATAATTTCCACCACCTGGGGATGTTTAACGTGCACTGACAACGCTGAGCACACGGGTGGATGTGCGTCTTTCCCCCATCGAAACGCAGCTGCTGAGGCAGGGATCGAACCCGGATCCTCCGGCTCAGTAGCCGAGTGGACTAACCATTTAGCGGCCGTTGCGGGTAGCGCGTCACGTGATCACATCGAACGATGCGCTTGACGAATATAGGCTGGGCCTCGCAGGCGCCCAGCCCTCTCCTCGCGCGTGTCTTCCCTCGTGCTTCTCTCGTCAATGAGAAATCAAGGTAATGGACACCGCCGCCACGGGAAACAGGGTTTAAATTTCGTGCGCTAAAACAAATGTAATTAGAGGACATCGGGCGCATTATGTGGAGCCGTCTTTGATCAGCTTGCTTCGTAAGGACAGGCGGTTCGAGCATAACAGATGAGTTATACGCGCACTGTAGAGACCATTGGTCATCCTTAATGCTAAATGGTAGCATTGAAGGCACGTGGCAGTAAGCGATGCGTATTCCTAAACCTTGAGTTGGCACAACGCGTCCATCACGACCACCTTCGTCTGCCCCTTTCCGTGCTGTCGCAGAGCGTGTTGGCCCACGCAGAATCCGTCCATCGCTCTCGTGCAGTCGGTGGCAGCGGCGATCCAGAGGGCGGCCACCATGCGCCGCCACTGAGCGTACTGACTCATTGCTCACTGCCGCTAGGCGCATGAAATTTTTTTTTATATGGAGCTGCATTCCTGTGATTATTTTCTGTGATTCGGGTGCTGAAGGCGTTTTCCCAAAAATGCAGCACTGCGCTGAGTGTAAGAGGAACACAAGTGCGTGGCCAGCGACGCTGGCCGAGTGATGCTGCTACCCAATTTCACAAGGGACAAATGCTCGTAATTATTTCGTTTTCTCAAACATCCTTCTGTTGCGTTTTTATGGAGGCAAAACGCCAAGGCGCCCGTGTGCTGTCCGATGTCAGTGCACGTTAAAGATCCTCAGGTGGTCGAAATTATTCCGGAGCTCTCCACTACGGCACCTCTCTCTTCCTTTCCTCTTTCACTCCCTCCTTTATCCCTTCCTTTACGGCGCGATTCAGGTGTCCAACGATATATGAGACAGATACTGCGCCATTTCCTTTCCCCCCCAAAAAAACAATTATTATTATTATTATTAAACATCCTTCTTGCTTCCAGGCAATAATCTAATCTGCCTCACTCTGCCATTTGCTGGTCATCGTGGTAAGCTTAGTCGATAACGCGGCTGCCCCGGAAGTGTTCGTTGCGCGGGGTTGGAGTTCTGCGCCAATATGAATTCGTTAAATTCTTCTCGAAGGTTTGAGGTATCTGTACACCTCTCCTTCGAAGCAGTATGGCTGCCGCGCAGGTATACACTAACCGTCGTTGTTTTCTTACCTGAAATGTGCCCTATACCTCCCCAAGCGGGAGGTTGCGTGACAGCCGCCGAGCGTAATGCGCTCTCCCCTTTCTCGACGATGCCGCAGGTCCGGACTTCTGGGGCCGGCTGAATCCAGCCTGGAGCCTGTGCAGCACGGGACGGCGGCAGTCTCCGGTGAACATAGAACCGCGACAGCTACTCTTCGACCCGAACCTGAAGCCGATCGCGGTTTCAAATCACAGGGTACGATATGCTTGCTCCCCGCAGCTGCTTGTTTTTTTCTCGTATACTACTTTCTACATTACCTCTGTTAAAATGGCTGCCTCCAACTTTGCGTTTCACTGCCCTTGCCCGTCCGTTTAGTTGCGCGGAGCTCGTGCGCTTTGAGTGCCTTTTTGTTTCCAGCTGTGTTAGTGCAAACATTTTACGGGTTTGCACTAAGGACATCTCCGGGAGAATGCAGCGACGGTAAATTACAGTCTGTCCCCGAAATCGTTTTCTGAGAATTAAACGCCGGGGAAAAAAAAACAGTGATGCTCTATAGATGAAAACGGTACGATATCTGAGGCTCTCCAGTCTCCAGAGATCTGGACCCCATTACGGTCGGTTCGGCGTGTAGCAAAAGCGCTGGGCTGCCAAAATGAGCTGTCGTACTCCGAGATCTCGGTTTTCGGTGAATAACCTTCCGCCGCACCCTCTTATTTCCTGTCCCCCACCTTGAGTGTTGGTTTTATGCTTTTTTTCTTCTTTATTGTACCAATATAATATAAAGGAACCCTTTTCTGAAGAACGTAAAGGGGCTCCTAGTTTTCATAGACGTGAAACTGAAAACGAGGATTGACAATCGAACACGGTGTGCAGAGATATAGAGGGAAAGAAGGAAGTAAAGGGGGAAGGGGTAAACATTGCTATCATGCAGCTGTAGCATTAAAAGCGAGAGAAGGCTGTAAATGATTAATATGAGAATGAACGAGAGGTTGCTCTTCCCGAGAAAGCTCTCGCAACCAGTCATAAATTGAACTGCCACCTGCCCCGGTGCGGAGTTTGCTCACAATCGGATGGCCAGGTTGTGATGGCACCACAATGTTACGTGACCTAGGTGGCCCACCTGCCTCCTCAGTTGCTTCTCTGGGGATTTTCCGCGGATTTTTGCCACATGGTCAATGACGCCGATGACGATAGCGGATTTTCGGCGACACGAGCTCCTCGCTTAACGCTGTGGCGTTAGAACAAGGAAATTAGCTCCCCCAGTAGCCCGTACTTAACAGTTACGAGCTTGTGCAGCCTTTCTGGAGCGCAAAAATGCCTCTTGTTCCAACATCCCGACCGTTCCATCATCCGACCGAGGGCACAAGAGGCACTGATGTGGCCTAGTTAGGCGACGTTGCCTGGAGCGGAAACTTGTCAGACACTACTTTTCCTTCTTACTATACGTCCTCCCTCACCCCACCGTGACTGAGCTGGCGTCCTTGTAGTCGTCCCACTTTTTGGGCAAGCCAGGCGTATCTATTTGTCGCTCCCTCTTGTGCAAAGGCTCCGGGTACGCCAGACAGCTAGCACACTGAAATTTCCCTGAATGCCGAAATGCACGCAAAAGTCTGGACCCAGGAGAGCTGGCACCGACCGGTGCTCCATACAACAACCCACCCAGGCACGCCCGCACACTCCCAACAAACCCTCTCAGCGCACGCACGCACGCGCACACACACAGGGACAAATTAAAACATCCTCCACCAACATCGAACACAGGATAAGTTTAACGCCGCAATCAACTTTAAGCGCACTGCGACCCAGCAGCGACCACGACAGTGGCCTCGTGGGCGGCGTCGCGCAGATTTGGGAAATTCTCGCTAACTAGCTGAAGCTGCGTCCCAACTGCGGCTCAAAACGAGTTTACGCAATCGCGGTCTCGACCGGCCGGTCATTTGGCCTCCTCCGTCTTCCCCTCCTCGCCGTGGGCGCAGCAAAAAGACAGGCCCCGAGCACTCCTCGCGGCGCACTGCTCTCCTCGTCGTGCTGTGCAGGCGCGGGTGGAGGGGGCGGCCCCAGCTGGTTCGGACGTGTCCGTGATGGCCGCGCGCGATATCTGGCCGCCGGGCGGGGGGCGACAAAGAGCGGAAATGAGGCTCGTTATCGGTGGCCCGCCGACAACAAGGGTACCGAGGAGAGAACCCATTTCGCGACGGGAACGCCCCTCGCGAGACAAATGGCGCCGCGATCACTCTCCGGGCCCCGGGATGAACCGTGCGCCAGACTCTTCTTCCCCGCGGAGCTAGGACCTCCTCGAGTGTGCCCGCGCTGCTGCTGCTTCTTCGTCCTTTCTGACTCCCCGCTCCCGCTTGTAAAAGTGGCGAGCTGTTGTATCGAGTCGAACTGGAGTCGCGAGTGGTTATCGGGGACGACGGCCACTCTAGCGCATTGCCACGTCTGGGAGTGTTCCTGAGCATTCCACCTTAAGAACAGTAAAAGAAGCAAGAAAAGCGTGCCCCTTACTTTGGCGTCCAGGAGATTTTGCTCCCAGCGACAACGTCTCCCCGCTGCGGGGAATGAAGCCGCAGGTCCTGACACTTGGCCGCCGTGGCCGCGCCTCGGCACGGGCTAAACGAAAAAACAGGTGGGAACTGAGGCATCGCTGTACATTATAAATAACGCTAGCTGCCTTCATGCGCTTGGCGGTAACCAGAATTCCCGCGCTTCGGCGGTCCTCAGTGCTCATGGTGGCGCTTTGGGACGTATAATACACTCTAAACAGTAAAGAGTAACTAGGGAGTAAGGGAGTGCGTTAGAGAACAGCTTACTCCCTTTTTTCTCTCATATAGGTGTATTTGTGTTTACAGTGTAACTCAAAAGGGCCTAAAAGGTGTTACGAGTCCCCGAATCCATCCGAACCCGCCTGGGTAGCTTAGCCCAAGGACGCGGGATTGAATCCTGGTCGCGGCGGACACATTTCGATGGAGGTGAAATGCAAAAACGCCCATGTGCTGTGCGATGTCAGCTGACGTTAAAGAATAACAGGTGGTCGAAAAGGCGGTCCTCAACGACGTCTCTCATACATAGCCCGTGTGCATCCTTGGGACGCAAAACTCCACGTAACGCCACCATCCTTTGGAAGCCTACTTGTTCCTATTTATTGTACCTTACTCGAACAGCATTACTTCTATCTTTAACAGCAACTTCCCGAAGCAGTGAAATGTTCCGAATGATAGCCAGATGATGCACCGAATACGTGCGCAAACTGGAACCTGGCCTTCATATGCAGAGAAGACACGTCCAAATCTATGAGGTGTCTGGTCCCGTGGGAATACCATACAAAATGATGGCTCACAACACCTTTCGGGAATATGTCCTCATGGTCAAAGCGGGCCCTTCCAATCGAAAGCAGGAGCCCTAGGTGGTTCACGTTGGCAGGCTAAGTGTAACGCACAATATGGCAGGACAACCTCTTTCTTCTTTGTATAGCTGTGTCACGTTTTATGCTTTGTTTTTTTTTTCAGCCTTTCACCATGCAAGTTGCCACAACGGCGATCTGTCAGCATCCCTCTGACTCTAGTTGTAGGCGTGAGCGCCAAAGTGTATATTAGCTCTTTGGCATGAAACGGACTCGGTTCAACCACAACACAATCAAATGACGAGCTGAACACCGAGGCGCGGTAATTTAAAGTGCCGAGAACTACTCGACATAGAATCTTCCGCGCCGTTCTTAGTTATGATCTCTTTCTCGCGCTCATCGGCACTTCCCCAACTGAAAGCAAGTTATTTCTCAATAACGCCGGAAAATCCCCTGTACTGGCTGTGATTCATTGATAGATGCTAGGCTTCTCGCAAGTTCTTTAAAGTGCCTCAAGACAATTAAAAATACAACCAAGCACCTTAGAGCTGACACGATTAAGACTCTTATTCTTTCTTAATGAGAGCCTGATTATGGTGTTAAATGTCTCGCTAGCCATTTCTACGCAATAAAGAAACTTACAGTATCAGAAGTGAACTGTGAACAAGGTTAGCGTCTCGCGCTTGAAGATTCTATTTCTGCACACGTAATTCCTCTATGTATTCCATAAGAGTGTTAGGTGGCTCATAATCTTTTTTGGCTGAACAGGCTGGAAATCGAGTTAAGCCTCGCCCTACAGAGCTGCAGCCAAGTAACACAAAATAAATGTGAGCTTACGGTGGACACCTGAAACACGCCGAGAATGAAAGGATGAAGGAATGAGTGAAATGAGACAGTGAAAAGGGGGCGTTGTAGCAGAGGACTCTGGAATAATTTTGATGCCTTTAACATGCACTGTCGTTGCTCAACACACGGGCGTTTCTACATTTAAATCCCCGCGAAGTCGTGCCCAGTCGCCGAACGCCATAGCAACTGAGCTACCGCGGCGAGTTCAAGGGTAGTCCAAAGTTACAGTTGCACGGACGTTGTTCAATCACATGTGTTTTGCAATCTTCTCGATATTCACTCGCTTCACGTTCTAAATGATAGAAGATCTTGAGTGGCTTAGTCTCCGCGCTGATTTAGCTATCGAGGCAAAATATACGTACGACATTTCCATTTATATTAAACGAGCGCTTCGGCTGGGTCTATCGTTTTTTGTTGAAAATGAAGCGCGTCACATCAGCACCCGGCGGAACCGAGGCACGGAAGAAAGTTGCACAAGCGCAGTTCTAGTTAACAAAGGTGCAGAGAACGAAGTTCACGACTAATAAGGTCACAAGGCAGCTGCGCTGAGGACGATGCAGCAGATTATTTTTTCTTTTCTTACAGTATTCCGAAAGGTATAGAGGGTTAAAACGATAAGGAGGCATTAGAAATGGTTGCAAGTTGGCATGCAATCCTGTTTGGTGTAAATTAAGACAAACTGCGACTGCAGGCAATGTCCGTCAGCCACAAGCGGTAGTGGGAGTCACTTTTCGAAGACAGCCCAGTCTCCTGAAGGACTCGGGCGCGCACGAGTGATGTTCCTGGTCAAGTCCGCAGCAGGTGCTGCGCAGTGGTGTCAGAGCAAGGTGCTGCTCAGTGCAGTCACTGGTCAAATGTTCGTAAAGTCTAGCTAGGCCAGTGGTGTCGAGCTGCCAGGGTAAGGGCCACTTCGGCCCGCACCCGCCAGAGGCAAACCTCCTCGACACAAGTTAGGTAAGGGGGAAAGGGGTAGGTACTCCAGGGAACGAAATTGCGTGTACATTGCCGAACAGCGTCTTCAATTAACGACGCCGACGCGCACGTTCGCGCCCCGGTACGCTATTTTATCTTAAGTTATTGTACCGGTGCGAAAGGAGTTCTACTATATTGTGGGCCACTGGGCACTACATTGGTTTCGAGACAACTCCAATGTACTTTTATCCAAGATGCCATAAGGGAGGCAGAGGATGTTATATAGGTTAGGAGGACCTGTCGTTAGGCATGTAGGGAGATGCGGAGATAAGCTTGTCGCAAGGGAAAGATCCCCAGCTGTGATATTCTTTCCCGTGCAACAGGCTTACCGCTACTTCTCCCTAAGACAGTTTATCTCTTGAATCCCTTTCTCTGAAGCTTCTCTTTTTCTCATCATTTGACATTTAGGGGCTCTGCGGAATGGGCACTGAAAGCTGAAAGTTAAAGAGCTTAATCTGCAAACGAAACGACGTGCGTCAGCTAAGGCATCCTCTGTTTATTCGCTTACGTAACGCTTACATAATATCCGCACGGCCAGCGCTGAAAACAAAAGACGCCACCCAGAATAGCGCGCTCGCGGGAGTCTCTCGTGCAGCTTGCGACGCGCACAGATAGAGCGAGGTGCCTGCGAAGCATGCAATAAACAACGATGAATATGAGGCTCTCTCATCGGAACAAGTTCCGTGGTCTCTCGAGCCTCATGCTGATGCTCTCCAAAGCCTGCCGCATAATGTTCCCGCTTTAAATAAGCTCACTCGCTTTAAACTTGATCTTAAATGAACCCTAGTTGACGGGCCTTTTTTTCGCCCGCATTTTATTTGAACACGCTGCGACATACAGCGGCTCTTCATGCAGTTTTAGCCGCGTTGAAGGATTATTATTTGCAACTCGTTCTCAGTGCAGACCTTTTTGTGATATAGCGTTGAACATCGTTATAATGAAGCTGAAGAGTCCCGGAGATTACTTTGTTATAGACCGTGTTGACCGCGCTTCCAAGGGGAATCGTAATTGATTCGTTATATCCTTTTTTTCGCTATAAACCGTTTTGTTATTGCGAGGTTCGATCTGCTTGTCGCAGGTATCTACACCAAGCTGTAAAATACTGACAGAAACAATTGATTCAATGCAGCAAACACACTGTGCAGAATCGTTAGTAAACTCCACGCCGACAATGACAACGTTGTTTGACCTTAAAAATGCACGGTATCGTCCAGACTTCAACGCGAGTGGCAGACTCTAGGAAACATCCGGGACATTTTCAAGCACGTTCAACTCTTCTCCGGCAACGAGCCAATAAAGATTGTTGCCGTTTTCCTGCCGGAGTCTAATCTGCTATCAGCTCAGCCTGTCCGCCCACATGCTTAGTAGGCCGTTAAACGGACCCAACCAAGGTAAGGCAAGGCCAATTTATGTCAACCGATAAGAGCAGGCGAGCGCTTTTGCGCTGAGTTTTTGAGCCGAGCCCGCCAAATTAACGCTACCCTCCCCGCGTACGAATACCGCTCAGTCACGCGATTCTGCAAGCAATGGAAGGAAGAGAAACTCCGAGGCTAAGCCCAGTGCGTTTGGTGACTCCTTAACGTTGCGCGGTGTTGGTCCGGTCTGATACCTCGCTCTATTGCAGATATGAGCGTCAGTTTGGTAGCTACTTGCGACGGATAAAAAAAAGCGCGTCCTGCGGAGCGTAGCTGTCAACGTCATGCGGACAACGAGAATTCCTAGTTTTACTCCACTCGTCTAAAGCCATTCTAAAGCCATTCGGCAGAGCGAAATAACTAAACAAAAATATTAATCCTAGATACTTACTTTACTTGATCGCTTTTATGGTTCGGGCTTTCCTCCACGACGGCTCAGTCAATAGCAGGAATCTGCCAATCACAGCCAATCTGCTTCAGCGTCATACATTCGAAGAGAAATGCTATGGGGGGCGACAGAATTCCGAGCGTGCATGACAGTATCTGAGTCTGATTTGCACATACAGCGACAAGAAATCAGGCATGTCAGAACCAAAGATGCAGACTACCAAGAACGAAAAAATAGCTCAGTTAACGCTGCAACACTATCACAAAATGCCGCATTTCGGAAGCGTACAAAAACATAACAAGAAAAGGCTTGAAAAATGGTTGGAAGATATAAGCATGCTGCTTGGTTAGCAATGCGCTAACAGTGCTTGTCAGTGTGCACTAGAGTTTTGGACGGAGCCAGTTAGAGTGCGTGCTAGTGTAGTTCCATAATCGATGTTCCGGAGCGGCTCAGCAGTCGTGTCCATTTTGCATCGCATTACGTTACGAGCAACGGCCATAGTGCTACCGCACATACTAGCATGACACGAATTGTCCAAGTCACAGACTTTCTCCACTGACTATGACTGCGTAAAAATAAACTCACCTAACAAGAGGAAAAACTGAACGAGGCGGTAACCTTCGTCTTTCGACAGTGTTGCTAAGATCAGCGCATGTGTTTGCGGTTCTTGTACGAGATATTTCTTGTTAGTATGAACGCAAAAGGAGCCATGTCTAACACTTAGATTTTGAGATGTCCACCATCGTTTGTTAAGGGTTGTAGTATGGCATCAAAATAGGTGGCCCGTGCGAGCAACATTCAATTAGCGGGGGGTGGGGGCGTCAACCAAGGCGAGACTCATAAATGAGGGGTACTCTAGCAAAGCAGCTGTTATAGAGTGCGCTATGCTTCGTCTTGGCTTCTGTGGCATTGTTTTGAATGACAATTTATTTAAACCCTCGCATATTTCATCTTAGTGTCTTGCGTTATTAGTGAATAGCGGGCGTAATTTGGTTACTGGCTCCTACAAAAGGAGGGCGCGTTGGTAAATACAGAAGGCTGGTGTGTGTAGAGAAAGTAGGAGCCCATAGATCAGGCGACCACTAGGACGAAGATAGGTATTAAGGATGTCTTTCTCAATGAAAACAAAGGAAACAACCCCGTAAATGAATATATAGCATGCGTTGGTATCTCATGCGAAACTTCTGCAATTCAGGCTAGTGCCAGCTGGACATGACTACCGTGTTTACTAACAAATTGGTTGATCAGTTGTATATACATTGATACCTTAATTGTGGGAAAGTTGTAAGTCATCAACATGCAATTAAGGTGACCGGCACAGCGTAGAGCATGTGGCTAATACAGAGGCGCCGTGAGGGATACGTCACTGGAGACAGGGTCGCGTTTGCGCCCAGTGCAAAAGAGGAGCTTCAAGACGCGAGAGAAAACGCCAGATGGAGCCACCTTCTTTTCGTTCAGTTAACGTTCGGTAAGAAACCTACACATACTCAGCATCAGCAATGTCTAATATTTCCGGAATTAATTTATCGAGTCAGTTTGTAATATCTCTAGGTCGGAAAAGTGTTCATTTGTCTGTTAACACATAAAATTCCCTGAGAACGCGCGAATATTCTCCTTAGGCCCAATTTTAGGCGTAAATTCCCTGGAGAAGAGAAAATTTCCCGAATGAAATATTGCTGACGAGGCCCGGGCATCCTGTGCTGCGCGCAGTGTCCACAGTGATGAAGAGGAACATAATTTATCCGGCAGCGGTCGTCAACATATTCACATTGAAGCTCAGGGATGTACACCGTCGTTCGGAGGATGTGCTCTACAAATTAGATGTCGAGGGCAATTGATAAGTGTAAAAGGTGTGTAAGGATGTCATTAACCCGCGTTTGTTCCCTCACCCACTCTGCCCTGTTGCTGTTTCTTAGCGTCACAACTATCACTTTTTCTTTCACAGTTCGGTTCGTTGTTCTTAACTTAGGTTAAACTCGTTGAACCGTTTTAACACGTCGGATATCACATACTGACTAATCGAAGACATTTTGAGGTTAAATGTGCACATTTCTGTCTCCGCTAGGCAAAATTAGCGTTATGAATTCAACTGCCGGCTAAATCCGATACGACTATTCAGAGCCTAAGCGCACTGTAAGTGTAGCTTAAAAATTGTTTATTCTCAACACTACGCAATGACAACATTCTATAGCAACAACTACAACGGCAGGACGTTGCCTTCGCCATTCTCCGGCTAAAACTGCCGCCAAGAAGTCCGCATGAAAAACTCGCAAGCGTAGCGCGGTGATATGCGGCGTTTCAACACGTTGTTTCAAGCAGTAGGAGGTAAAAGTGACGTACATCATTAATAAAAAGAAACAAAGATGCTCCTACTACAAATATACTCGCCGTACGAATTTGAGCGACCGAATACACACATACGCCCGCATCGCAGAGAAAGACGCCCTAACAAAGAATAGGAGCAGCAACTCGCGGGTAAAAAGAATATCTCTCAAATGAACGGAGAAAACTGAAGCGCTGAGAGAAAATGGCCTGCGCATCATCATCGGTTCGTGAGGCCCTCCCCGGCAACTTGGCAGACCTTTCCTGTTCCATTAAAGTCCTCCTCCGCCTCCTCCCGGCAACTTTTTTCTTTTTAGCTTGCGTTTTCCTCGATGGTGTTCCGTCAATTTTGGCAAAACTTGGCCGCGCACGCACACATGCGAGCGCGACAGTTACCGCGGAAGTGAAGCAGACGCGTACGGCGGCAACAGGATGCGCTCGAGGCGCCCTGTTCGGAATGGAGAGACGGAAGATAGAGGCTGCGCGTAAACAAAAAAATAAGAAAAAAAGTGCGTCGCTTCAGAGATACAGACCTATGAATGTCTCACAGCTCCGTGATGGAAACATGCGCTGCAGCCTTCTCAACTCACCGCTACGCCACTGGACATAGCCCATGCCAGAGACGAAAGCAGCCTTCAGAAGAAGTAGCAGCAGCCAAGACACGCTGCTATCGCCACAAGTAAACAGTTTACCCACGCGGTAGAACAGCTCTTCTGCTATCTGACATTGCAGGGTCTCCACTGTGTTTAAACATGCGCGTTGACGTGGGCGGTATTTTCGAGGCCACTTTTAAAGCGTTAGCATTAGAAGGGTTAATGCAAGCGGAAATGGCGAGCGCAGTCTGACAGTAGCCAGTGGCAGGTAGCACATCTGCCACGGTGGACAGGTGGCAACCTGCCTATAACGAACCTTAGAATACCACCTCGAATATAACGAACTTTCGTGTCTGGACCTCCGATGTAACTAACTTAGTGTGTCAACCTCGCATATAACGATCGTATTGCTGCTAACTCATTCAAAAGATCTACCGAGGATAGCCGAAGTGTTTTATTTCTATGCGCCACTTTCGAAGCGAAATTTGCCGGCAGGACCACGGCATGAGGACAGAGGAGGTGGTGCATAAGGAAGGGAAGGGGGTGACCGACCAGGCCACCGCACCGCCTGCCGCTGGCCTAACAGTGACGCCTCTGATGGGGGGTGCCTGCCAAAAGGGCGGGGTCCTACAGGAGGGCCTACTATGCCCTTCTGCGGAGCTGGCTGTGAGCCCCCGTGGCCGCTCTCTCCTCCCAGGTGGACGGTCTTCTGCAGAACACGGGCCAGGGCATCGTGTTCCGCCTGTCCGACGACGAGCTTGGCGGCGTCAACATCAGCCAGGGCCCGCTGTCGTACCGCTACCGCGTCTATGAGCTGCGGCTGCACTTCGGCCGCACCGAGGACCGGGGCTCCGAGCACTCCGTCTCTGGCTTCGTGTTTCCCGCCGAGGTGCGGGGACGACGCTTCCTCTCGGTCACGTGACTTGTACAGGTCATGCCCTGGTCAATGGCGGGACGGGCCGCTGACTGAATGGGCAGATTCGTAAATCAGACCCATTCACGCTGACGAGTCACGACCGATCTCCATCTGTTCGTTGCGATCCTGAAGCCCCAGTCAGGTGTCTAATGATCTAATGACCGTAACGAATCGGCCAATGCGAGGGGGCCATAAGACAGTTCGTCGGATGATGGACCAGCTACTGCGCCAGTATTTTGTAAGCCGCTTCCAATGCACGAGATGAAGACGACAGTCGTAATAAAACTTCGGAGAAGCAACACTGAGTGGTCACCGGGACAGAGATGCAACACGTTGCGTCTTGTGTTGACAAGAGGGGAGCGTAACGTCTTACTACATGTTTTCATCCTATAGCGTAGTATGAACGGCTGGAATAAATTGAGGTCCAAACGACGACTAACCGTATGTAGTAAAGTAAGGTGACGCAGCGCGTCATGAAAGCCCAATTAAAACAAATGCAAATAACACTGACAGAGGCAGGCGCCTTCAGCCGCAAGAAACAAGTGAGATTCGACTAATGCATCAACACTACTACCTTTTGTTTTGTACGACAAAAACCAACCAAGGCGGTCATCTGTCAGTCAACAAACTGCAACAGTATCGTTGTAGTTGTTAGCGAGGCCAGCAGAATGGCAGCCCCTTCGATCCATTTCGAAGAATTAAACATTTGCTCTAGACAAAAGTGAGGTTCCTTTGTGCTAGTGGAGAGCGAAAGAATATTGTGCAAGGAATAAATTTTTTTTTTGAAGTACCTGATATGCGAGTTGCAAATTGCTCATCGCAAGGTTTGGCGTCACTTTATTAGTCACATTGTGACGCCCGTAATTAGACCGCACGCGCGCCTCTCAGCAGAACAAAGTTAGTGTCCTTAAAGGCAGCCAAGGCAAATTGGTGAATTCCATCATCTTTAACACGCGCCAATTTATAGGTGTATTCTGGGAAGGTTATCGTTACCAGTGGAGTAAATCACGTCATCAAAGAAGTGCACAGTTTATATGACCTCGATAGATTGTCAAAAAGTTTGCCTAACACACTAGGAACAAGAAGTATACATTGGATTTCTTAG
This sequence comes from Amblyomma americanum, assembly GCF_052857255.1. Lineage (NCBI taxonomy): Eukaryota > Metazoa > Arthropoda > Arachnida > Ixodida > Ixodidae > Amblyomma > Amblyomma americanum. The sequence goes on from NC_135500.1 coordinate 181,884,680, forward strand.
TTATTAATGTTTTAAAACACTCTGTAACATTGCCAAAGCAGTGGACGCGAGCTCGATTGCATTGAAGCCATGCAAAGCTCGGCATTAAATAATGCATGCAGTCGTCTGTGTCTTTCATTAAATGCATGGCACGTTCGTTGAAGCTTCTTTGCGACAACGGCCACTTCGTTTTCTGATTGAAATTTCTCAAGTGAAATTTAAAAAGTGAAACTTAGAGATGCATTGCATGCCATGTCACATTGCGGTTCTTCTCGATTCTACACACATATTGCCACGATAATTCGTGCGCATTAACGCACAACCGATGCTTGAATGCTCGGCTTTCCGTGTTATGGCTATTTAATTATTCGGCACGCAATTAGTGTTCGTTTTTCGGACACCCCCGGCCGGCAATGCATGTTTTAGGCTCCCAGCTACGTGTTGCTCCCATTCAATATCCGCGAAGTGGAAGACAGCCATGTGGCCCTTCTCGTTTCTGAGAGCATCAAGTGCGGCTTTTAAAAAGCTGGGACTCCCGAAGCAAGCGTCAGCCAATGGGCCGATCAGAGCACAGCGAATATAAAGCGCGGGCGAGAAGTACAAATAAGGACGACGTCTGAAAAAGAAAGCAGTGAGCTTGAAAATGAAAACAATTAACAAGAAATCTAAAAATCTGAAATGCTCTTAATTAGGCCTTCTTTCATTTTCGTTTGCTCCTGAGAATGCCTGGTTGCCACTTGCATCATTTTATTCCCTCTTTTTAATTTGCAGTCTGCCGGTATCGGCGCTCTATAAGCGATCAGAGAGCGATCGACCGGAATGCCCGCGGAGGCTGCGCGAGCGCTTGTAACGAGCCCCCTCAGATATCGGAAAACCATCAGGCGATTCTCACGTGCAGCGCGGGCCGTAATTAGTGGCGACGCTCCTCAAGTCCTCCCGCTTATGTGAAACCACGTTGAGCGAGTTGAATCAGCTCGTTGAATTCAACCCGCTAATGCACACATGAGTGACCCGCCGCGGCTTAAGCTGACAAGCTTTTCTGAGCCGCTGCGAGTTGACTTCGCTATATTCCGCACACTGCGTCGACTCCCTGCAGGCATTAGCGCAATCTTTTCCAAGCGACATTAGAGGACCTCCTTGAAGACGCTACAATCTAGCGGTTACGCTTAAGTGGCCACTTTATTTGCACCTGCTCATATGGCCGCGACGCGCACAGCTCAGAGTGAAGGCTTGTTTAAAATGCTGAGTCCTAAAAAATTTGACACATCAATGGGCGCTAAAGCAGAGCTGATATACTGGCTGCTTTATTCGGCTCAAATACGGCACCCCTGGAGTACAGACTCGCGGAGAGTACGCACAATCTTTCCTCTCAAGGTTTCCAGTGCCGTGAGGGCTGCAGAATACCCGCTGTAGTGTTCTTTGATAAACCAGTTGCGGAACTTCCCATAGGGTCCATGTATCAAGAAACGGTTGTTTGACGTAGCCAAAATTCAGATGTTTACGGATTACCATGCCACTCACGGTGACTAACGTAAACTGTGTTCAAGTTGCAAATTTCAAGATTGCTGATAAACGCACAACCGCCTGCAAACAAAATCAATGAAACAGGTGCACAAAGTTTGCGGATACCTCCACAATTACATAAGAGCTACCAGCAGATTGCCTTGCTAAATGTATTCAAAATTTCCGCATTTAAGAATCTTTCGATAATCTTCATGCATCCGATTCTCTGATCTTGTCTCCCGTTTTTTTGTTTTTATTTCCTCTTTAATTAATCTCTCACTTATTGCCCAAAGCACAACCATTAGCTTTGCACCAGTTTACCCTCTTCTCTTGGCCCTCCTCACTCAACATTGGCCTATCTCCCGTCATGGGTGTGTGTGCCATGTCACTAAGGCAACAAAAATAAAGGCACCATTAGCCATCAGCTTTTATTTGCCGCTTCCAGATGGCGCAGTACCTGTAAGCACCCGGCAAGTGGCTACTAAAGCCAGCCACTTTTTGAAGCAGAGTTGCTCAACTGGTAAGATTAAAGAGCTCTGCTGTATATGGCAAAGCACCACCTTTCATCAGGAGGCAAGAACCTTTCAACGTTTTTTTTAAACGTTGTACTCGGGATACAAAACAACACAAATATAAGATGCGAGCATACGCGGTGTCCGCACCAATTTTTCTGGAGCACCGGTGGAGGCATCTACTACTTGGCTGTCAAGCGCTAGAGCTTTAATATGCTATGCAATAGTTGCGTGGCGCTACCTCGTAGTGAAACAACCTAGTGCGGATAATTGCGCCAGTCGAAACAAAGTGTTTTTCTTTTGCTAATACCGAGTTAACCTGCGCAGTCCTAAAATAAAGCATGCAATTCTCACCCAACGCAGATGCGTACCTTGCCTAAGTAGCAGCAGCTTGAAGACTTCACAGCACGCGGTCACTGACAATTTTTGTTGCAATTAATTGTCATTTTACAGCTACAGATCCTGGGCTACAACTGCGATCTATACGCCAACGTGTCCGAGGCGAGGCAACGAGCGCAAGGCCTCGTGGCACTAGCGGTCATAATTAAGGTGAGACTACGCTCTTTGTATGTTCCTTAAGAGAAAAGAAAGCCACTTGCTTTCTTTGGGATCGTACGAAAACGATTTAGCCCCATGTTTAATATAGGAACCAAAATACGCATGGCGATGCGCGGCTTGCATCTTGCGGCTTGCCGCATTCTCTAGGTAGTACCTTTGTCATTCGCTCATAAGAAATTAAAAAAAATCACGTTAAGTGCGCGAAGCTTGACATCGTCGCATTCGAGAGACCCTTTACAGACGTGAGCTGAAGTTTACTCCTTAATATTTTAAACGACACAAATCTAAGAAGAGTAGCCGTAGTGAAAGAAGAGGCAGCTATACAGTTAGCGCAAACTTCATTCTCTTGGAGTGCGAAAGCATAGATTTCCAAATGCCTATGCACCAAGCACATCAAGTACAGCCTCCGCCTGCACTAATGCAGCAGCGACCAGTTTGTGTTGTTGTTTACTGCAAAAAGTTGTCTTAGGGGCCTCAGCAACGATGACATTCGCTTGACTTATGAGCAACAACACAGTTGCAACGCAAAACAAGCGCTCAAGCTCACGCGTACGTGGTCGCTTCGTCTTGTTTGAAGCTGAGAAAAGAAATTTTCAAGTTACACCACTGGTGTCTTTCACATTAGTTAGCATGCAATAAAAAATTGGCTGGGGTTCAACCGGGCTGAACCTAGCGGAGGCTCGATTAAGCTAGGTCAGCCAAGGTTTGGTGTGGTTTAACGCTTCCAAGCTCTATCCTTCGCAAACGCACCCTGTCAACGTTCTTGATCATAAGAATCATCAATCAACCGTCTACGATACAAAGGCGAAGAACTGGTTCCAGCGTGCGAGTCCTCCATGGCTATCTGCGAACGTCAAGCGACGCTTCGCGCTTTTTATTGTCTGATCAGATGAAAGGCGAGTCACGTGGTTCAGCGCAGCTGCGAGGTGAGCGTTGAATCACGTTATTCAACGCAGTTGCGAAGGCGAGTGAACGCCACTGGCTCCCCGTGCCGCAGCTGTGGCGAGGCGCGGCGAGCCACATGGTATGACGTCACAGCCATATCCCCGCTCCGCCGCCTGAATGTCATTCTTCGGAGCGACATGACCTTGAGGCCTTGCATGGGAGAAGTAGAGCTTCCGCTCTCTTCCACTCTAACATTTCTAAACCCAGGTTTTTTTCCTCAAGGCGAAGCAGCAAAAAGTATGGCTTTGCCATTATCGTCGCCATCAACGACAACACACTCTGTGCGTAACAGCCATTACCGACCAAAGAAATCGCTCTTGAGAGGCTGTCCTTCCACTGCGCTTCTGCTTTCTTTGGAGCCGTAAACTGGGCCACGCTCTCGGCGAATATTTATGCGATGAATGCACAAGCACATGCGAATCCGCGGCTGCACTAAACGTCATCACGACAGTGTAGCCGCGCAACGAAACATTGCCTCGCCTTAGGCGCGGCCGCAAAAAAATGAAAAAAAAAAATGAGGGAGCGAAAGAGCGGCTCCTCGTAGCCGGTCACAGCTAGTCTCTTATAAGAAATCCATGAGCTTCGAGCATTGCAGTCAGAATGAGATGCGCCTTCCAATGAATTATGCTGGTCTGCAATGTAACCGCCACGTGCCCGAGGTTTCTTGGCAGACGCAAACTGTCTTGGTAATCAGCGAAAGCAATCCGGATATACCGAAAATGACGTAACGGTGTTATATTCATTCCCAATTTACCCTTATTTAGGTCCCTTACCCTTTGCTGTATGCACGCTGGAACTTCTGACGTCAGGAAACCGTGGTACAAGTGATGACTGTTTGCCTAGCTTTCTCCATCTGTCCTGCGTTCGGAGAAAAGCGATTTTTAGGCCAAAAGAAAAAAATTAGTAATGTACCGAGTGCAAAAGATCCTGCTGGGGCACACAATTGAGAAAAGTAGTCGAATATCCTCGTGCACGGATAAGCAAGAGAAAAAAAGCAAATTATCCAGCACATCATGAAGAAAAGTGTCGCGTTCGCTCCCGACCACATTACCGACAGTCAACACGGCGAGGTAATTGCCAACGCTGGTCCGGCGGTCTTTCTTCGGGCGGAACAAATAGATTGATTCGCGCGTGCTTTCGATTCAGGTAGGAAACTAAGAGACCGCTCAGTGTAATGCATAACAATGGTAGGGACGTCTATTTCTGTTCGCTGCTTTTCGTCTTATGATGTGCGGTGTCGAAATTCTCTTGACGTAGGCCGCACTCGTCTGACCAATTTTAGCAGTCATAAAGCATGGCATTAATGAAGCCGTTGTTTCTTGCTGCATTCACACAAAGAAAACGTGAAGGAGATAAAGAACAACTTCAGTTTCTTAGTAAATGCCGCCTTTTGCTTTTGATTAAATATAAGTATTATTGAAGGCCAACGCCACACATCTGCGAGAAATATCGCACTTCAAACATTTTCACGCAGCCACAGACATATGTTACCTAACAAATCCAAACAGCTTATGTGCGCACATTTCTCTTCCCTCACTTGCAGCCGCTCAAACTTAGAAAATAATCCGCAAATGGTAACAGAGTGAATAACGAAGAATTTATACAAATAACCATGTATAAGCTATTGTCCGTTAACTGTTCATTTGTTCGTGCGCCTTGGTACAAGTGGCCAGCAGCTGTAGTTTACTCCGAAATAAAAATAAACTCTATCTAAATGCCATGGGTTTCATGTGTCTGTCCTAATCAAAAACCGCCACTGTGCTCACTTCTGTGCAACTCCAGACAAACAACACCGGACTCTCATTTATTGTTCCAAACTGCCAGGTCACATGTTCCGCAATCATCGCGGCGTTTTAATAAACGAAGTGCGTCTTCTCGCTTCAGTGCGACCAACAGAGCACATTGATGGCATCACATGAGTTGTTTTTTTTTCATGAAACTATTTCAGCTGCATTGTTCAAGAAAGCTCTTTGATTGATAAAACATAAATAGTTGATGTTATTGTTTCCCGCTTTTCTCTTTCCAGCTACGAGACGCCGCCAACGTAGAGCTTCGGCTTCTCACCAGTCAGCTGCTGCACTTGGCATTTAAAGGTGAGGAAAGTGAGACGCGATATAAACTCGGAGTTGAGTTGAGTTGAGTGGTTGTAAACTACCGGTGGGATTAGCCTTGCAGTTGCTGCCAGCAATTGCTCCACCGTAGCGACACTTAAATAGAAATCACAGAAACACTGTCCGCAAAAACCCAAATAGACACTCCTGAGGTCACCATGTGGAGGCCAAATCCGGAAACATAGGCGCTACAACGTACTGTTCATGCGTGATCAACCGTAATATGCTAATAATATTAAAACTGCGTCATATTTGCTGTCAGCGACGACTGCATCGGTGTTTGAGTGGAAAGTGAGAGTTGGCACAGGCCCACGATGACAGTCATTTCGACAGAACAACGCATCGATCTTCAAATCTTTAACATTGTTAACTGGCCAATTAAAAAAATAATAACGCAGTCATGTGTAGATTGTCCAGGTGAACGCGAGATTTATATTCGTCACTTCGCCATTTGAATGCATTTACCGCACCCATTAAGAGCGCTCCTTGAATGCAGTGCGATTTATTTCGACTACCGCCACTGCATACTGTTAGCCTAGAGAGCAGGCATACAAAAGCAACCTGAAGCAAGGCATGCTGGGTGTTAGTTTCTCTTTTTTTATTATTTGCCCGAGCCATGCGTCTCTCTCTTCCTATCTCTCATAATTTTCTTCAGAGCGTGCCACAGTCTCGGATTCAACCGACTTAGTATCACGCAAGACGGTGGCAAGCACTAATTTTCAGGCTCTGTAGTAGCATGACACGGGTCTTGCCCAGAGCGGAATAAGTGTAGCTCAAAAGCGCCAGGCTTTGAATTTCGGACGGACGATCCACACCGAAGTTGCGAAAACCCTGTCTACTATCTGCACGCTGATGCTGTGTTCACGAAAAGGTTTCTTAATTTAAGTGCACCACCTACCACGCCAACAAAGGACATTAAGAAACATTTGTTTTGCTAAGCAGCATTACTATACTACGCTACAGTGTGGTGCATGACTTCCTACAATCTTACATGCGGCAGACATTGTGAGCTTTGCACACTATGAGGCTTGCGAAGACTACTGTCCATTGAAGCGGGAGCTCGCATAAAATGACGTTGACAATGCCACGTAATGGGTTAAACTTCCTTCGCTTAGTGAGCATCGCGAACCTGGCAGAAGGTTGCTGATTTTTTGTTCCGCTTAACCCCCGGTCGTCCTGTGGCAGTCCCGCTCAGTCAGGTGTTCGGCTTCTTCAATAGCACTGATGCTTAGCAGACAAAGCACGCTTTACAGGAAATTCAGTGGACATTTGAGTCGTGCATTGAAGGAAGGCAGGGGGAAGTGAAAGCAGGCAGAGAGAGAGAAAGAGGGATGCCCACCGACTACCTTCTATTACCAAGGCACTCAGTTTTAGTTACCTTTACTCACAAGGCACTCGAGTCACATATTAAGTATTACGCACACTGGATAAAATTATTTTATCGCCGTTAGGAAGAGCTGCGAAGAGAGTCATCGGGTGCGAGTGCTACGCTCTTAGGCTCCGGTTTGCCTCTGCTTGTTTTATTATGTGTGAAGCTTATTGATGTACAAAGCCCCGTCCTCCTCGGGTTTCTTGCAGTGCATGCAGTCACGATGTTTTCGCAGAACTAATCCCCGCACAGAAAGCACCACTTCCAACAAGCAGGTCTTCTTACATGATGTTCTAGTTGACATTAAACGAAACTGAGGTATGAGTATCACTCCAGTGGGTCCTTCTTCCTGACCATGTGTCACTGCACTATGTGAAGTAGTTGACGAATTTGCTTAAAAGAAAGAAAAGGCGCAGTAACTGTCACCCCTCTTGGTGGACACCAGAACCACGCCTTGAGGGAAGGGGTGAGGGAAAGAAAGAAGAGACCGGAATTGAAGCCCACAGTGAAGTACTCCGGATGATTTCGACCAGTCGAGATTCTTTAACATGCACTGACGTCGCACAGCACACGAGCGTCTTTCGTTTCGCTTCCTTAGAAACGAGGCTGCCGCGGCCAGGATCAAACCAGCGTCCTTGGGCTCAGCAACAGAGCATCCTAAGCACTGAGTCACGGCGGTTGCTATGAAGCAGTTGATTGATTATAATTGTTTAAAAACGCAAAAAACGCTATGATTTCTAATATATGGGCTTTGATGAGACGAAGGTGATTTTAGGAAATGGCCATAACCTTCGTTGCAGTATCGTAAGACTACTCTGCAACCGCGCCGAGCTTCACGCCTTAGAGATGAATAGTAAGTTCACTGTACAGTTTTTGAACGCACATTTCCTGCGTTCTTCCTGCAGTAGCGGCTTCAACGGCAGAGGGCTTCAGGTTGTCAGTCTGAACGCATTTCGCTCTGCTTCGCCGTAGAATTGACAGGTGAGAAGAGGTTTGGTGTGAAGAAGCGAGAAACGGGCACCCGGTGCCGTGAATGCTGATATTATCAGGCATGGAGAGAGTAACACGACTCAGACCTCTCGTATTTGTCGCGCAGCGAATCGCTCCTACCAGAGCCTCCTTCAGTTTACCGCGCGCGCTGCCTTTCATCTCGCTAAGTCGCCATCGGATACGTAATTATTTTCTTCCACCAAGGACTGACTTGCACCACTCCCGTCATTCACCGTTGGCTATTTTACTTCGCACAACGGATAATTACCGAGAGGGATCTTACTAAAGCTTTCTTATGTAATCCCCAAAGATGAGACATCCAACGTATCATCCAAAAGATACGTCCCACAGTAAAGTATCGCGCTGACTGTATTTTTATCCCCCGCTTTCTCAATAGTCTACGTGACGTGAACCCTATAACAGGGCATCCACAAACACCTCTCTCGAAGTCAATCTTCACGGCAAGTGCACTGTTGATGCGGCAGAGCATAGCGCACGCACCAGCGGAGAGCGCCGCTCAGTCGGTCGCTGATGAGCCCCGTAGTAAAAGCCGCGCCGCTCCGATCTGTAGAGAATGAGCGCCTGCCCGCACTCCCTGCCAGCGGCATCGACGGCATCGGTAGCGTGGCGGCGGCGGTGGCGGGACCACGTGTTGAGCGACGAGATGCTTCCGCCGCCGGCGATGGGCAATCCTCGTAATTGGGCCGCGATCAGCGTCCTCGCAGGCCATCGGCGGCTAATGAGGCCTCCCCCTAATCGGTCGCGCGGGAGAAAAAGCGGCGCGCACGCGCGCGGCCCTCCAGGGCCCACCGGCGCGGAGGGCGGACCCTCGCCATGAGGCCGCGCCGCTGCGCGCTGGACGCTCGTTAGATGCTTTCACTGGTGCCTTCTTCTAGGGCGCGCATCTTGTCTTATTCTCGCTCTCGCTGCCCCGTCTTCTCCTTCTTGCCGTGCGGTGCGTCTTGGCTGAGTGGAGTGCCGAGAGATGGATGTTTCGTAGACAGATCGCGATGAGCCCAACTCCTAGGCGGTGCGGCCGTCCCAATTAAGTGAAAGAGCGCGTGGGTGGTGTCGAGTGCCTCGGTGCATTGGCTCTATTCCGTCCTTAAGGGAAAGGACGAGGAAGTTTTTCGGAAGGGGAAGTATAGCGAGTAACCCCGGACTTTCCATCACTAAAAATAAAGGTCAGAGATGTACTAAGCTTATGGCTAAGTTCTGTGCTCGCGATCTCTTGCTGGTGCTGCTCCCGTGATAGGCTTTGGCTCAGGACTTCGCCGCTCATTGGTGCTTAGGCTCGATATATAGGACCGTCAGAAGTAATAAGCCTTCAGATCTTAGCCGGATGTTCTTGCGCCTAATGTCGTCATGTAGATCTTCGTGTCTGCTCTCAATGTTTGTTTCTGGGTACCCTGTAAGCTCTCTTGACGAAAGAGATGCGCACGTGCCAGCTGCAAATGCCATGCATTTACTCATTCACTGCTCCAATAAAAGTCGTGTATTTGTACAATGTTAATCACCGAGTCCCGAAATTCTGGAGAAACCGATACTGTCGGCTCTTAAATTCAACGAAAACGTTCAGATGCTAGCAAGACACTGTGGTCCACTTTCATGGTTCTATTTATTATAGTTTGCAAAGCCAGTTCTTTTCTTTTTCGTAAAGCTTGCAAAAAAAACAGATTTCGTGCAATTGAACGCGCCGGCTGGCATGTGCTTCTGCAGAATGAAGTGCCACCTCCCATGTAAACGAACCAACCTGCTGGTGCCCACGGTCGCTTCAGGGTCCTGTATTTTTAAATCAAAATCGCAGAGAGCAAAGATGAGGACAGGAGAATTACATACAACGAGTGTTGACTTTCAACAATGGTTATTTTAAAGGCACACAGGTTACTTCTACCTTCTGCATCAAGAATAATTATCAACATTCAACACAATTCATGCAAAGCATGAATGTTATGATGTCTTTAACAGACTGAATTTTAATGCGAAATAATTAGAAGCCCCACGGGGTCAAAATGCATCCTTGGTCATAAAATTCGCCCATTGGCTGGAAGGAAGCGACGCCACCAGACTGGACGTGACGTCACTTCCGATAAAGCCATAAACAGCTGCTAATGCTTTCGCTTTGCCAACACGCAATAGATTTCGGCGTCTCTGCAATTTTTTTTCCAGCGACACCGCAAGAGAGCTCACAAACCAGCCGCGCAACCTGCAGCTTTTTCGGCAGCCTCGATGTTATCGCTTCTAAGCGCCAACAATCTGTATCAGTAAGTCAGGCAGTCAATAGGCTTTATTCAAAGGATAGCCCGCTGTTTATGTTGGGGACAGTAAGGGTAGGGTGGGGTTATAGGAGGCGCATGACATCGTTGTTCTGGGCGAAACCAAGCAGCTCCAGTATGTTTACTTTATTTATTTGTTTTTTATTTACAATACTGTTAAGGCCTTGCGGGCTGTTACTGAGTGGAAAAAAACATTTCAAATAAGTTAACACGCAAACCATTTCCAGCCTCTGCTGAAACATTTCAGCTGAGTGACACCCTGTGAGCACACTGCTATCGAGTCTATTCTAGTCAACAATAGTTCGAATGAGATATGAAAATTGAAATGTATCAACCCTCGGTGTACAAGGCTGAATGGCATGAGGGTGATTTGTACGGGCGGATGCCCGCAGTGGACGTCGTAAATATACATATGGATCCAAATTTCTGCGTCTAAAGTTTTTCTTATAAAGCTCATAAAAAAATTTCAACCGCGCTATTTTTCTTCGGAGGGGCAAGGGGGATAGACCAGCCCCACCAAAAAGCGCAGCCACTGATCGCTTTATGTCGTAGCACGAAAAAAATGAACCTGGCTGCTAATCTCTGGGGCATTTTAATTTGATGATTTTGGTTTGACTGTGAGGGTCCCAAACAATACCTGCATATTCCAGTGCTGATCTTACTACGGTTCTAAATGCCGCGAGTTTGACATTGCGAGTGGCATTCCGTAGTCTCCTTTTTAGGAAACCAAGCTTACGTTGGGCAAATCCACAAATGTTCGCGATATGTTTTTCCCACCTCAAATTATCGATAATTGTAACACCGAAATAAGTAAGATGCTTATAGTGCTTGATTTCTTTTTGATTAATGCTTTATGTATCCTGCTATATGTATCTTGCTATACGTATATGTATACTATATATATATATATATATATATATATATATATATATATATATATATATATATATATATATATATATATATATATATATATATATATATATATATATATATATATATATATATATATATATATATACTGTACGTATACTGTCATAGAGGTAGATTGGCTCTTCCCGCCGTCCGCGGGTAGTCCAGTACTTGTAGGTGGTAATGCGACGTTTCTAGAGGTAGCTCCGGCAGGCATATGCTGGGGCTAGACATCGCCACAGTAGATGTCAGATGCTTACAGTGCTCGAAGTAGGCCCTCACGGGGACCTGCATCAGCGCTTCATTCTTTGAGGCAAACGCCGCCACTCGGCGCCACCTTCCTCCTAACGGCTCTCGCCCGCGGCCGGAGTCTCGGTGCAGTGGCGACGGCTGCGCTTTTTTTTTTTTTTTCGCTCACTCGGCGTGCGCGTGCGCCAGGCTCGCAGGTGGCCGTGAAGTCGGTGTCCATCCAAGACCTGCTTCCTGACACGGACAGTTACATGACCTACGAGGGTTCGAGCACGACGCCCGGCTGCGAGGAGACGGTCACCTGGATCCTGATGAACCGGCCGCTGTACATGACCCGGCAACAGGTGACTCCCCCTTCTCCGTCCCGCTTTAAGACTATAACAAAGTAAGAAGCCAAACCAAAAAGGCTTGGCCTTCCATTCTTTGAGCTTAGTCAGATGAAGCGCGATAAAACCTTTCCGCTACTGTTAAGTATCAGTTGCTCTGCTGGCGCGTATCACTGATTAAATTTAACTGCAGTGGGGCCATTTTAAGGGGCTGTTTTTTTTATTTGCGCAATGTATACCCGCCGTGGGAACTTTATGGAGCTTGACACTGGCGTAAAATGCGAATTTATTCGCATCCGGGACACACTGGTTGACATTCAATGGTGCACTGTTCCATTCGCGCACTCAAAATTAGGCTGCATGCATCTATTCCGGACCAGTGGTGTCCCGTTCGTAGTTTTCCTTTTTCGGGGAATTTGGGGCGTATAACATGACGAAGATTTTACGCACTGTCAGAAAATTTTAAGAACCGCAATTGCCTCTTCTTATCTAAAATGGCGGATTATTCAAGCTGTTGCAGGGGAAAAGGGCAAGAAATGGGAGTTATTTTGGGGACAAATTGAACGACTTTTCGGTTACGGCAAGGAGAATCACTTTCGAGGGTTGCGCGCGGGATCGGTGATGTAATTACATCTTTTCGCTGTATTTGCATTTCGCAAACTTTTGACTGCAGGTGTACGTATGAGTTATAGCTACGATGCAAACCTGGAAAATTGATTTCGGTGGCATCACCGGGGATAATAGTCTGCCAATAAGGTTAATCCTGAGCAGGCCCAACACTTATTCTCCGCAAAATTATTCTGCTTGCCTGTACAAATCTCTCGCCCTAATTTGAGGGCCGCTTCAAACTCTTTCTTTCCCTCTCTTTTTCTCCTCCTCCCTCTCCAACGCACGTGTTCGGCGGCGGCAGCTGTTCGCCACGCGCAAGCTGATGCAGGGCGACGCATTCCATCCCAAGGCGCCGCTGGGGAACAACTTCAGGCCCACGCAGCCACTCCACGGCCGCGTCGTGCGCACCAACATTGACATTAGGAGCGATGTGAGTTGACCGCGCTCCACAATGCAATCTTTCGCGGCAAAGCGCGACGCCTCTCTCGGGGTCGTCCTCGGCGCGCGGCCTTTGCATCGCCTCAAAGAAGCCGCATTTGCGAGCGACCGGCAACATCGTCCTCGGGACCTCTCCAGCGCTTTTTCAGTGATAGGAACGCCTTTTAAAAGCTATCTTAGAACAGTTTCGACTGCGGAGCCGTCATATTCCACCGATGCCAAAAGGATGTGTCGGGTTTCTCGATGCTTATATTAATATTTTTATTCTACTAGCTAGTCATTTCTAAAGTATGACGAGTTCTTCATTCGTTAGAAAAGACGTGATAGAAATGATAATGTTTAAAGTATAAAAAATCTTGTCTTAGCCTACTTGGTTTGATGTGAAGGAAGCATCGCGTGTTTTGCATTTTTTATGCAATTTATTACAGTTTGCCCCGAATCCTAACCTTGATTCTGTACATCCTTCAGGAACAGCCATAAACAACAAATTCTAAGATTGAATAAGCACTCCTCTCTGAAACACCCTCAACGCACGGAGATTGCTGAAATAAATAAATAGAATGCCGATAGAGGACCGAAAAATAGGCGCACGATTAAAAATGAAAACACAAAAAAAGATAGAACGCCACAGACGAAAGAACAGCGCGAAACTACGATTTTATCCATTTCTCGTTTATTCTTTGTAGTCTCTAAATTTCTTATTGTTTTGTTTTTATATCATGCCACAGCTCATTACGCACCTTCTAAGTGCACAACTATATTAGGGTCATGCCATCTTATAAATCAAGCCGACACTTTCAACTGTCTTTTATCCATCTCAACCGTGCTAAACCTTAAAGGATTACAGACATAAGGTTTCGAGCGCAAATAAAAGACAATTTGTTTCATGGGCACATGGAGATGTCTTCCAGCAAGTTTCAGCCGCAACCTTCGAGTACAACATGATTTTGATACTTTGTTAGGCTAGTCGATTTGTAACCGAAGCACCGCACAACAGCAGACCGTCAAGGACACTCGGTCCAGGGTAGCTCTGCAAACCTACAAAAAGCACTGTCTTCCTCGGCGAAAGGTGTCCTTATTGGTGTCCTTTTGTGCAGTACTTTGCCGGGTATCCTGTTCAATAATTTCTGCGCTGCCACTTTCTCATACATCTCATGAGCAAACCAAAGGCTTACCAACCTCGGGCTCTTCATGATTAATTTTTTTTTCTTTCGTACAGGACTGCCCTGGAATGCACGTCAACAAGTTTTACCAAGGTGAGTTTTCATCCAGGCGTCGTTTTTGGGGGTGGCCTCTGGATTTCTCGCGAAAAAAATCATTGTGAAATTACTAGTCGATAATGAGCATTTAACCGAGCCGACCGCGAAGATGCGTCGCGTATGCCCACGAAGATCTATTTTAATCCCTCGTTGGCTGTAACACACGATGACGACCAGCTCTGAGCAGTTCATGTTTATAGTACTTGTCATTGTGGCGCAGAATTTAGCCATTCTAGGATAGAGAAAGTAAAGAAAAAATACACTGTCACGGTCCAAGTGTACGAGAAACAGAGAAAAAAAGGCAGTGACTTTTTATATACGCATGCAGCCGGTGCCAAGAGTTTGATACGACTCGTGAAATTCGTTGTAAAGCTAAATGCAAACGAAAGACTGCACCAATTCGCAGAACTGCGGCAGCCAGAACGTGATGCCGAATATCACCATTTCAAACATCGCCCTCAAGTCTATCCAGCCCCGTCTTGCCTAAAGCCTGTGAACCATATCTACCTGCCTCTTGAGCCCTACCCACGCAGCTTCAAAGCCAGTCACTTTCCTGGGCCACTTTTAAATTACGACAATTTTCTTTATCACCTTCTCCAATCCTTCTAACGTGCTCAAAAAATCATCTCTGCAGCATCGCTGAACAAAAAAAAAACAGCAGCTGCTCGAGCTTCTGACTTGCTATTGCTGCCGCTTTTTCTCCTCCTTAGGAAAAAGGTAGAAAAGCTGTTGTTCACTTTTCAGTAGAACGAAAGCGCGCCCAGTTTTAGAACCTTTAAAAACCGGCGCTGAGGGGTTAGGCGATACCCGCCCCCCCCCCCCCCCCCTCCTTTCTCCGTGTACCCGTCGCGAGCCCAGGTGATGCGAAAGCGCGTTCTCTCTTCTCTGGCGCTCGCAGCGAACCTGGATCTTCTCAGCCGATAGCAGCAGCCGGCGGCGGAAGAGGAGAGGATCCCCATCGCCCAGCGAGATGAAGCACGCGGGGAGCCCGCGACGACGGCTCTTCGCGCCGCGCGCTCTGCCCCGCCTGCGGGGAGACGGAGAGACGCCAGCGAGGCATGTTCGTTCCTGGCAGAGTGTGGTCGGCATCTCGTGTGTGCTACGTAGGAACTGGTGTCGGGAGCTGCCTGCCAGGGGTGCTTCGGGCGGTGGCAACAAACTGAACGTGGACTCCGGATGAGCAGGACTATACCACTACCATATCCCACGATCGGCTGTTTCTTGTGTTTGGTTAGAAACGTGATGCTTCGGATAATCGGATCACCCTTCAAGTTCACATCGGTTGCGTGGAGAGGAAGGGAAATTACATTTAATGCGCACAGCGTTGCTTGCAGACACCGGGTTTCTACAACTCGTCTTCTAGCAACTACTTGACGTGCTGGATTAGAACTGGCAGAAGTGGTTTGGTTTGCGTTTTATGGTGTTTAACGTCCCAAAGCGACTCAGGCTATGAGGGCCGCTCGCAGAAGTGTTTGAATGACGTTTTGTAGGGACATTAGTCAGTCTGGCAGTGACCGCAGATGAATAAGTGGAAAAACCTGTGAGTGGCGAGAAAAAAATTATGATATAAGAGCACCTATTTTATTTCCATATATACGACGAAAGAGGAGGCGGTCAGTGGTCGCGCGAACTGCGCCAGTTAGGCCGGGGTTCCGAAATTCCTTCTAGAAGATGACAACAAAGAAACGGAAGCGTGTGCAAAGAGCATTTCTTGTTTCTATACTTGGCTGAGCTAATGAACGAAGGAAGACATATACAGCGCAATCAAACAATCGCATAAAAAGGAGAACATAACAGTACAACAAAAATATCCCGGCAAACGCCGGTGAATATCAATGAAACGCACGTAATGAGCAGGGGTGAAGGAAATTAGTATAAAATTCTAGGCCTGTGGTGAGTTAAATCTGAAATGCTTCATGTATTTACAGGAGGTACTCGGGGAACTGGAGGGGAAGTTAGGGATAAAAACTAATAGAGAATATGTTGGCAATTCTCGATTTGCTAATGACATCGCGTTGCTAAGCAACTCAGAGGCCGAATCGCAAAGCATGATAAGGGAATGGACGTATGAAGCAGATAGGTGGGTCTAAGTTCGAGACACTTAGATATCTCTTAACTGCGGGAAGGAAAAAGGCGTTTGCAATTTTTACCCAATTTATAGATCTTTCCGGGATCTTAAGGTCACGTGATCTATCACGTGTCATCACAAGGTCACGTGACATAAGGTCACGTGACCTAGGTGGCGATGTAATGGACGGACGGTCACCGCGAGTATGAGCCATTAAAGGCTCTCGCCTTAAAATATGATAGGTGTAACGTTAAGAGACTGGAAGAGAGCAGGTGTGTCAGAGAACAAAAGCGCATTAATGACATCCTAGTCGAAATCAAGCACAATAAATGGGCATGATCCCGGCATGTAATGCGAAGGCAAGATAACCGATGGTCGTCCAACCAATGGATTCCAAGACAATGCAAGAGTATCAGAAGGTGACAGATAGTCAGACGGGTTGATAAAATAAAGAAGTATGCGGGGATAAGGTGGCCGTGGCTGGCACAGGACGCGGATAATTGGAGAGATATGGGAAAAGAGTTTGTCCTGCAGGAGAGGTTTAGTTAGAGTGATGATGATAATGATTATTTTACGTTTATTTATGCGCTGTGTTGCATAGATACGCGCACAGAGAGTGCTTAAAACGACATTCCCAAATGAAAGTCTCCAAAGAGGGCACCTTATTCAGGCTTAAAGCCTATGCACATGATTCATGATGACCTATCGGATTTTGAATATGACCTCGCCAGAGTGTGAAAATACCACTATCTTGGCTCTCCTCTGAGACACTGACGACATTAGGGCGTGGTATATGCTCGTGCTTTGAGTTAATTATGTCTCTCCAGGCTATTGACATTGAATCCCGAAAATTAGGTTGCGCTGGTCAGCTCGCAGAATCTTATAGTCGTTTCTATTTGACTGTCCCCAAAAATTTATTATATTGTGACCGCAGGCTCACTTGACAGTGACGAACATCCAATGCTATCGTAGTCTCTACGTAATTATTCAATGACCAAGGGAACTCCTCTCGGCCATAGCGCCGGGCTTGGTGTTCGATTAAAGAAAGTTTCGTTCTCAGCCGTACTTAAAACACTTGCGCTTTTAAAAGCTAAGTCATATTTCTAAAATATCGTGCACTTTCTCTTACTTCAGAGTTTTGTTAAGCTGGAGACCGCAATAATTCAGTAAATGGCAGGCTCACTGAAAGTTCGCATGCACATCCTTTAAAAGGACCGTGCTCAGAGGGAGCAGCACTCGAAGGCAACATGCGGGGCTGGCTTTCTCCCACATAAGGGACAGGAAAAATGTTCGGTGGTGTACCATATTCGGCACTCGTCATACAGGAGCCGCTTAAAAAACCGCCACCGCACATCGTGGGCGCTGAATGCTTCATGGGCTTCCCGTGTCGTTCATCGCATGCCCGGCCATATTCTCCCATGAGAGGCAAAAACAGCGAACAAGCAGCGTACGTCTGCGCGCCTTGTGAGAGTGACGCAACAGCGACGTAACTACGCTTTCATCACCTCAGCTTTCAATAATCAGCTTATACAGTTCCTCGCGTCATTCATTGAAGGCGGAGGTGAAAATATAGAGCTGTACGTGTTAGCGAGAGAAGAGTGTACGAGCACACCAGAACTACCTCGCAAAACAGAGAGAAGCGACCGCTGCCCCTCTGCTCTTCAAACAGCCAAGACCATGGTGTACAAAGTCGTGGTGTCCACAGCCCTCTTCCTTTTAGTCAGGGTCCCACGTCACTGCCCAAAAAGAGAGCCCTAATCAGTCGAGTTTCCCTTTTTATGGGGTATTTTCAACGAGCAATGGAAAACATTTGGGTCCTAGTTTCTTCGGGCCGCAATTACTGATGATTTTTCTTCGATCGATGGGCCTCAGCTCCGGTGAGTGCACCTCGAATTGGCATTGAATTGTGTTCTTCTAAAGAGGCAGGCCTAGTGAGAGCGTCTTCTCGTTTGAGCATGCTGCAGCGGCAAAGAACTGGAATGAGCTAGTAGGGAAATGTCCTCAGTGTGTGACACTTAGCCCGTGGAACTTATATCCATCATCGAGCTTTTGGTTGTTCTCACAAAGCCATGATGCAACACTGCGTTAAGTGCTCAAAAAAAAAACCAAGCCGCACTTAATTCTTTAAAAATGACAAGGAGAGACTGTCCATTCTTTAATGCTGACATTCAAACGCATAACAGTTGCAAACCCGTCTGAGCACAGAGCTAAGCCGAGGAGGGCGGGACCCTTTGTGGAGTCCGAAACGCCGCGAAGCTCAGCGAGCGTGTGGCCAGCTCTGATCATTTTTAGGATTAAGAGTTACTGAAGCTACGGTTGATGCCGGCTAATCGCGACCGACTCAAGTAGCTGCCTGCCAGCGATTGGCCGAGACTGTGCCTGTTACGTTGTTGGTTCGCGCAATTGGCCAGCGCTCAAGCAATAACAAAGCACGAAGGGCTAGAAAATGACAGCGGATATATCGATCCCGATCCTGATTGGCTGACACCACATTCAACAGCCAGAGTACGCGGACGGTTGTTATTAAAACAGGGAACAGGCGGACAGCCGCTCTGCAGTAGACAGCGATATCTACGCGTCCGGTGTAGGCGCCAGGGGTTCGGGATGCCGCGATTGAAGATTTATCTGGGACTCCGATACGGACCTTTCGTGACAGCTAGACATCGATGTGAGGAGGCATAAATTGGTTCTTTCATAGAAACCATCTACTGGGTAGAGTCACCATCGATACACTCAGCCGCGTGGGTGCGTTTCGATACCTTTCCCTAGTTGTACTTTTTTGCAACCTCCTTTGTTTTCAGGAAGTAAATAAACTTGCCGGTGGTGGCGCATTTGCAACGAGCTCAACTTCAAAAATGCGTCAACTAGCAACAGCAGGGTCCGAAGTATATATCACCCCATTTCGGTTTGATCTCATCGTGAGAAGCAGTAAACCGCCGAGGGATGAAGAGGGCAGAAACACGTTCTTCTCATGTGGCACTCACACATTGGCTGTGCTTAGTAAAACGCCCTCCAAATCAACCACTCGCGTGCAAATAAGACGAAATACGAATCTGTACCCCTTAATAACATCTTCTTTACTTTTCACCACCTTTCTGTAGAACTGTACAAGCCGGAATCTAAAAGAAATTAAACGCATCGTACGAAAGAGACGTGTGAGCATATTTTCGTGAGAAAGTCCTGACACTTTCCTGCTGGTTCAAAATTTTAAAAAATCTTTTCGTAACCCTAACACGCTCTTGCGGGCCCCGCCCTCTGTAGGGTCCCATCTTCCTCATGCTGGTATTTCGCGTCAAGAACGCTCACGTGTGTCGCTGGAAATAAATAGCCATTCTCTCTGGGCTTATTGTGTGAAGGGAGGGTACAGCACGTTCACCAGCACATTGTCTGGAACTAAGGTAAAAAAAAAAAAGGCACGGCGACGAGGCGCATAAGAGGCCAAAGATAGCGTGAGGTACGAGCCAGACCCTGTCGGTATAGTGCCTCCCAGCACGCTAATGATGCCGAGAAAGAAAGGGAAGCCTCTAATACAAGCAAACGGAGCTTCGACAAAAGATGTTCCAAGTTTCCCTTTATATGCCACTTTAAAGCAAATTCAAGCACCATTTCCTTTCCTTCTTTTTTTTCATATCAGAGGCCATCGAAGTAAGGGAGAATGTTTAGAATAAAAGCACGTTTTAAATAAATACTCTGAGGTTTTGTTTTCATATTTTTTCTTTGATGAGGGTTGATAAAAGAAGGGGAATGCTTCGCATCAGTGCGGTTAGTGAGAAAGGTGAAGCGAACACGGTTGGCTCCCTGCGGCCACTGTCTCATATCGCTTTGAGCGGCGCAGTTGTGGCCAGCTTTTAAACTGTTCCGTGGTTTATTATTGTCCTCCAGCACACGAATTCATTCTCTTTTTGTTTTTGGATAGAAATTTCGTAAGAAAGTGTATAAATTATGACCCCTCTGCATGACGGTTCTGAAAGACATCAATGTAAACACGGAGTGCTGATGTCTCCGTCGACCCTTGTCAGATCCTCGACTGCTCTGCGATCGGAAGGATGGTGAAGAAAATTTAGGAGAAATAAAAATGTGCGCGTGATAAAGGCTTGACCTTCATTGTGTCTTTGTGTCTCGTCCTTCAAAAGATCATTACAAATTTCTTAAGCAGTGAAAAACGCAAACACAAAAAAGATAAAAATTCGTATCAAAGGGCCTTCACTCTGCCGTCCTGCCCTGGCTTCCTTACTCAAGTTATACTGCGCTCTTGTAGGACGAAGCGCCCATCGCTGTCGCCACTAAGCAGTCTCGTTTACACCGCTAGAAGCCTGGCAATAACCCATTCTTTCGTCAATGCCCCGATTGCCGTCTTCTCTTATAGAAACAACGTTGGGATTCATGATGACAAATGACTGTTTGGAAAAAAAATAGAAAAAAAAAGAATCCCAAGTCTCCAGCCTACGCTGTACTCCACAAGTGCACCAGGTTGACCTGCCTAGCATCGAGTCAGCGGAGGCTGCAAGGGTGTGGTAAGCAGAGAGAGGGCCTTCTTTCCTCGTTTTACCACCACTCAACAGTGGTCGAGTGGTGGTTTCACAGTGAAAAAGGAAAAAAAAACACGTTATTTAGACGCATGAGAAAACATTAGCTTCATGCTGCCCTCGTGATTGGATCGGTTTGGTTTCTAAGGGTTTAACGTTCCAAAGAGACTCAGGCTTTGAAGGACACCGTAGTGAAAGGCTCTGGATAACTTAGACTACCTGGAGTTCTTTAACGTGCACTGACATCGCACAGTACACGGGCCTCTAGAATTTTGCCACCATCGAAATTCGACCGCCGCGCTCGGGGTCGAACACGAAACCTAACAAAAGTATCCAGTGCAAAATAAATCACAGGATAAGTTCAGTAACCAGGTATCTGTCAGCAGAATAAGTGTCTGATTGACAGAAAACGTAACTGTGGCGAAATTCTTGGGACCTAATTGTAACCTCGCTCCATTCGAAGCAGTTCCAAGAGAAGGCCGCCGGTAGTTCACTAATGGCGCCGCTAATTCTATGCGCATTACTGAAAAGGTTAGGTTGCGCAAGCCATGAGCCAACTACGCGAAACCTGTAGCTTCTTCAATTGAAATGTTAAATATGTCATTTTGGCATTTCGGTGTTTCACTCTGTAGCGGTAAAAATAAATTACCAGTTGCGGGAGGCGTTATGGAAAGCCCAATATGCGAAAAAAGAGTTTATGTAAAAAGAAGAGAAAGAGGAAGAAAAGCTGGAACCAGAAGTATCGAAGCTTTTCTCTTCACATCACAATACAGACCATAACAACAATGAAATTTTTGGCTGAGGTTTGTTTAGACAGATTCTATAGCGCGTTAAGTACTATCGCGAGCCGCAACCTAAGTCCACAGCTCTGTTATGATCCGGTCGCACGCGACCACACTTAAGAAGGCTAAAGTCGGGCTTATATGCTGTAAAATGTGGTAATCAAATGAGTTGATTGTCGGAAGACGGGGAAACTGAGCACATATAACGCTTTTCGTGCGTCCAGGAGGTTTTGTCCGTGAGAGTACATTTCGAATTTCGCGCACCCAGCCCACGTCCGCTTCACCTGTGTCAAGCTCCTTGTTGGCCCCTTGAACCGTCCAATCCAAACACTGCTTGATAATCACTGCTCTAACCAAGCAACGCGAACAGTGTCAACGTATTATGCGCAGTTATCCTCTAGACAGCATAATATACTACCAATTTTCATGACTGTTGCAGCGCAAAGATCGAGCGAATTGGCTCTGTAGCCTTCGGTGAAGAGTTACTACACAAAAAAAAGTAAGATAGAGTGGTGTTTATTGCAGCAATACAGACACGTATTGCGAGCTCTCCGTGACACCAAATGTCGTCAGCGCTTAAGGGCCAATTATCCAGAAGTGTAGCACGACCAACAACGTTGCGACACGTGTGCCGGGACGGGCCTATTGCACCAGACCACAGTATCGCCAGCTTTTGACGTAACCCTCCACACAAGGCTGTTCTAGCTGTGATGAGAAATCATGAAGACCAAGTCTGTCACTGCAGCTGGTGCAGTATCCTTCTTCAGTGACAGGGATGCAGTCACATTGCGCCATAAGCGGCCGGGAACAGATCGTGGAGCTTCCACGCTTTCCGTGCGTAATTGTGAGATCGTAAGACCGAAATGGGATTGCGGCCGAATGCAAGGTGCAAATACTTGCGCCGCCCACAACATGTGCACGGTCTGAGACAAAGTGAAGGCCAAGCGCCCGGCACAGAAGTCTCCAGTTCTTCTTGTTCTTAGTTTCGCGCTTGCTAAGGATATACCACACCTGGAAAACCAGACGAAGCTCCCCTTAAACGAGCAGTGTCCAATTTGCCACGACCGACGGCCGTTGGGAAACATTCCCGTGCAGTCACGCTCAGGCGCGCACTGCCTCGCGCCTTCCACGAAAGGCATGTGCAAGTTATAACCCACCCGTAATATGACCCATTCTTAGCTCTAACTATGTGTAAACAATACAAATTTACAAAACGTAAACTCTTAATAAAACAGAATTAAGAATGCTATATAAAGGGGGGAAAACGCGCAGTTCCATCAGTTCTCCATATGTCTTATCTACGAGGTACGACTGTGTAATGTCGCTCGCCACCAACGATCACTCCAGTGCTAGTGGTGCACTGCGCTGCGCTGGAGCTGGTTGGGATTCAGGGATACACCACGGGAGGGAGGCCGCTTTCTTCTCGGAAATGCCCCCCCCCCCCCCCTTCCTCACATAACGACTTGTGCCGTTAAGAGAGCGTTGTTGTAGAACAATTGGATAACGATGATGACACAGCGCTAGAGTGCTCCCAGGGGAAAGAATTCTATGTATGCGCACGGTGAAAAGTAGGCAGGAGAACTTCACTCATGTCCTGCAACATAGAAGATGAGGCCGCTGACATCCCAGCAATGTAAAACAAAGCGCAAAAAAAATTTTTTTTTGAAAAGTTTACAACAACAAAGCGACAGCTGTAGTCACTGCGGTAGTCAGTCCAAGAAAGAGTTTTCGCCATGATTTAACAAGCGCATCGAATTCTGGGGGAGGGGGGGGGGGGGGTCAGTTCGTCAACCTGTTCTCTGCAAATAAGCCACTTATAAATGAGAGTCTGCCTTCCTCGTCACCGTCTACATGGAAATTCGACAGAAAATTAAAGACATGCTTGCCACTTGAATACCAAAATGCCAAGGATATGGTAGTCGTCGCGATATCCAAAATGATTTACAGTTCGATCTTTACCACGTCTTGATCCGTCGCCCAATTGTGACGCAAAATTTCAGTAAATACTTAACGGTTTTTTTTCAGAGGCTAACTCACCGGAAAGATGAATTTTACGATTAATCTAATAACGATTTATGAGCTAAACCCTTGACCTAGCAGGTTGAACAAGAACGTGCAATAAAACTTGGCACAGCTCACAGCAGCGATAAGGTTTTGTTGACTTTTCCTCTCCAATTTTAAGCGGTGAACTTCATTCCATGATCACGATGATTAGCGAATTCTGAACACAATAATTAAGTGCATCATTTGTGCACATCTTCTTCTCCGAATAAAACGGCGCAAACAGGGGGATCATAAAATAATTAAACCGAAATTCTAGCAGAAATAAGATATTTCGCGCAGTGTTCTGCACTGAAGCCAAGCTGCGTTTAAAATTGACACTCATATTTGCGGGCGTTAGTTTCAAGCGCTGTCATACGGCGCCCGTCTCTGAAGAGTGCACAAGCATGGAGCTCGCGGTTCCTACGGATTATCGCACTGCGTGAAGTCCCTGCTGCCCAGTTCAGTGGCACGCGGCCTATCTAAGCTACAGCCAAACACATGGGCCTGACGTCACTCCGTAATAATAGTTCGCACGAGAGTACTATCGGGCACAAAGATGACTTGTATCATCAAACAACCGGCAGGCGCTTGAAGCACCTTTTCTCAGCGTTGCCTTAAATGTTGAAGATATCGACATGCACCTTTATTCTCGGAATTAGGTGGCGCAAAACATGCTCCGCACTTTATGCATATAAACCTTGAAGGCGTCGCTTCTCAGTGCTTTTTATTTTCGTAGCGATAGCTACATTACGGTAGCATTTAGAGCCTTCACTGCGGCGGCGCCGCCACCACGCTGTCACGTGGTTGGTCACGTGGTGCGGAGCAACTGCCGGCGGCGTGGCGCCGTGGCTGATCACGTCACGTGGTTGGTCACGTGACTAAGTTTCACTCGGCCAGCTGTAGCTATCGCGTCACTCCAGGTTTAACCAGAGCTAAACCACCGCCAATTTTTGTTTACGCGTGTCTAAGACAATTTTCTTCTCTTCCTTACTGAAATTCCACCGACGTTTCTGTATGTCTCATCAGTGCTTTAGAGTAAACGACACGTAAGCGAGCCACAAACGGTCGCACGGTGTACAGATCTCCAACCACCGTGGGCGCGCTTCCCCAAGTGATTTTTCTGCTTTAAAAAAAAGTAATAGCCTCGCTCAACTACAGGCGTCCTTCCAATTGACCTAAACTGTAGGCGTCAGTTGTTGCGTTTAAACTAACGAGGACGCGCCTGCACACCGAGAGTGAATCAGCTTGCCGATACTCGTGAACAGAAGTGACCTCCGGTGAGAAGAAAGAGGGCCGCTTAGCAAGTCAGCCGCAGCGCGGACTCGTATAGCAAAACGGCGGCACGCGCTTGTCTCGAGCCGAGATGCCGGCAACCGACTCCGCAAACACGCGCGCCACAGGCATTGCTTATGCATCCCGCCGCCGCGGTGAACCCTGCAACGAGGCCGAGCCCGAGAACGGAGCACAAACAGTCGGCGGCTTCGAGGCGAGCACCCGCGCACTTCTCCCGATCGCCGCATTATGCGCCAGCCGCACGAACCCGTGTAGCGACTGGGCCGCGAGAGATTTACAGTGGCCGCTTCTTCTTCGGCCGTGGGCTCTTGCACCGGAGCGTCCGTTTATACGAGAGGAGAGCTTCGTATTCACTTTGCAGGGGCGAGCTTGCGCCTTTAAGGGCGCGCGCACGGTGCCGCTGTAACTGCGGGACACAACGCGGTCGGGCCGGGTTCAGTGACTTGGTCGTTATGCGGCAAGTGGCCTCGCAGCTGTCGCTGGGCCGATCGGCAATGCCCACTGCACATCGAGTCACGCGCATCACACTGCGGGGCGTATACCACTCGTGCCCGGCTGAGGTCACTGGGAAGGCAGGCAGTGGAAATGCCATGCGGCAAATATCACAAAGAAGATTCGCAGCGTTGCTTCATTATGCGCCTAGCGGTGTTACTAGACGGAACTAATAAAATAGAAAGAAGATTTACAGGAAACAGCACAGAAGCTTCTAGAGCGGTGAACCGAAGCCACCCACCCTTTTCCGGTATGCTAGAACGCCAGGCCTGGACAGGATACACATATTCTAGAAGTGCTGATTTCGCCTGCAGCAGGAGTGAGCCGTCTAGCATCTGAAGGCCGTCGAATAGATTAAATTTTCCTGCTTTAAAAATGATGACATCGAAACACTTAGCAAAGGCAGAGATGTCGTCGTCACTTGATTTGCAGCAGTACTATTTTGCTACGCGAACATTACCCGCGGTGATTACTGGCAACGTCGCGCCAATAACTGGCTAAAATAAAATATTTAAATTATTTATGAAATCATCGGCCCGTACACTGCGAAAAAATCTGCACCGTGACATGATTCATACTGCAAACTTTTCGTGAAGATCCCACAGGTTAAAGATCAACAGGTTCAAAGTTAGGCCTCTGTATTCATAATGCAACCAAAAAGCGTACTGCAGTTGGCTGTCCATAGTTACATATAAATACGCTAGGTTCAGGACAAAACCAGACACCGTGGAAAAACACAGAAACGACAGGAGTCTACAAGCACAGGGTTTCAGCTAACATTTATTTTCATGGATGCCCATTCTTATACGCCCTTATCAGCGAATGCAAACGAATTTAGAAGACAGCGAAGCAAAAAGAAAAAGGAAACAAGGACAAATCAGACGTTGCTCATTCATATCTCTGTGCATAAGTCATTTTCTCGCTCTTTTTGAGCAGCTAAAACCCCCCTTTCCCTCGCAGTCAAAGCTACAGACCAGTACAGAGCGCACTGATACAGAGCGCTGTGCAGGCTATCGTCAGCTGGTATATGAACGCGGGTAGCCTGACACCGGTTTACTTTCCCGCAAGAGAAAAAAAAAACTTATTAAAACAGGGCTAGCAGGCAACGCCTGTCACATTGACAAGGCGCCTTACGACATACACTGCGCTCCCATCGCGTAATGAGTCACATCCAGGGACAGCTTTAGCGTCACTATAGTCAATGTGTGTCACGCGGATTTTGCAAACTCTGCGAGCCTCAGCTCATTATTGACCTGAACACTGAGCAGTTAATTGTAATGCGTCGGTAATTAAAATTTTAAATGTCCGTTTGTACTCCCAGCGGTGCATTAGTGGTGCGGAAGCGGCTCTTTTTTTATTCATTCAAATGCTTCGAACTATTATCTGTGCCTTATAACGCACCCGCGGTCTATATGTGAATGCATCCGCAGTAGGCGTTATAGTAAGAAGCTGTTGGAGGATTGGTGGCTGAAAAGCAGGACAACAACATAAAGATAAAATTCATAGTCGGTATAGCGCATAGAAGTCAGTGTAATCTGTATATAAAAGGTTTAGTTTCAAAATAATGCTTTTTAAGACTGAAAGACTGGAAAAACCCATAGAGAGGAAAGATACTGAGCCAGGTGGCAATGGACACCACCTTGTGTCAAAGGGGCAATCTTAGCATACACCCATTCATACAAACTATGAACACCAATGCCAAGGAGTGTAGACAGTTATTGCTGTGAGACACAAGATCTTTGTTGATTCTCCCAAGAGTGCCATCCATAACACAAGACGAGCGGCGAGAAAGAAGCGTTGCCCCCGCATGTTGAGCAATAAGGGAGCAGAGAGGGCCCGGCCTGTCTACGTGCGAGGACACGCTGCGTTTGCAGACCTCATCGTGTACATCTGGACAACCGCAACTCACGGGCGAAATTTCGATACACAAGCGCTCGCACTTTACTTGCCCATTAGCAATCGCACGCTTTACAAAGCGCAATGTTCCCGCTGACAATTTCGGTGTCATCTTGGTCGGAGAGGTGAACTTTAATTACACATTCTCTGCTTCACCGCGGCCACCTCATGATCAAGTGTCATCGCCTGTTAGTTTATAACGGCGTGAAAGTTCACACGACGGCAAAGCAGCCGCACCCCTGCACCAAAATTCATTCCTCGGTGACCCGCGGTGCTTGCAGCTCGTGTTCGAAGCCCTGCGCGGCGCCCGCGGGACAGCGCGGCGACGTCGGCGGCAGGTAGGAGGGGGCGCGCTCCCATCCGGAGCTAATTAGCGGCTTATCGGCGGGAGTTATTGATGGCGTCGCCGCTCTCGCAGGATATGAACGAGAGGGCCCTCGACACCGGTGTCGGACACGCCGGCGGCCCCGATCCGCTTATCGTGCCCGAAGCAGCGCCCCAGAGTCACTAGCGTCCAATGCCGACACGCAGCGTCCGACCCAAGCGCAGCGGCGCTAGCGCAAGCGGCGCCGAGGAAAGAGAGAGGGGGGGGGGGGGGGGGGGGGTAGAAGAAGAAAGAAGCGAACGCCGCCGCCGACGACGGGGAAAGCGGAACGAAGAGGGGTTATTCCACGACGCGGTCTTCTTCATCCGACGGCAGCAAGCGTGGGACGTGGAAGCGAGCGCCGCTTTTCTGAAGCCGGGGAATTAATATTTGCTCCCGGAAGTGTCAACACGCGCCGAGCGGACTCCGTTGAATGAGGCATCCGGCGCGGATTGCCCTTCTCCCCTCCGATGCTGGGTTGCGCAGCCGCGCGCGAGAGAGCACCGCCGAGCGCCCCCCCCCCCCCCCCCCCCCCCCCTTATGCCCTCCGCCCCCTCCTCCCCTTTCCGGCGCCGCTTGTTGCTGCTGCTGCGTCCGCAGGAGAGCGCCGGGAGTAGCGCGCCTCGGGAGTTGCGCGCTGCCGCGTCTCCCTCTCGAGATGTGCGCCACGCGGCCCGACGCGCGACGTCACGCTAGCGGCGGCAACGGCACTCGAAACCAATCGAAAGCTCGACGACAAGCGGCGCTGGTTTTAGCGCGCTCGCTATGAGGGAGTGCTCTCATGCAAATGTTATCCCGCGAGATTGGAAAGTGCATGGCCGCCGCCCGTGGCACGGTGCGGAGACACGCGAAGCGCCTGTCGAGCGCCTCGGAGAGCGACACGCCGATGGATTTCGGTGCGATGGAAAGAAAGAAAACGGGCCCAGGATCGAAGCACGCGCTCGAGTGTTCAGCAGCCACCGTCGCGAGCGGAACGCTGGCGGACCCTGAGGTGTCGCCGAGAAAGCCACTGAGCAAACAGGAGGTGCTATGAAAGCTCACGACTGCAAATTTCGACCGGGAAGTGATATTTCTAAGCTTCTTATCGGGTCCTATGCTTTCCGAGCGGCCGCTTTCTTCCTTGTTTTCTGTTCTGATTCGCCTCCGGGGCCTTCACTTTCGCATTTCCGCAGAGACAGAAGCCTAGATTAACGCCTGTCTGCGTTTGCCTTTCCGTCTTGTTGGACAGAACGACCTGAGGTATACGGGAAGCCTGCTTCATTTGCAATGATCGCTGTTTCTTAAGGGAGGTGTATATCGAAACTAGATTAAACAATGTGACGTCCCCAATTTCATAGTGGTGCTACGGTGGCCAATAAAGAAGCAAGAAACTAAGAGAATGTGTTCTCGCGGTTAACCAGTCTATTTATTTGAGCCACGGTTTCTGTCCTCTTTGCATCACATTTTATAAGGCGCTTGTCTCACGCAAAGAAGTCTCCGCGATTGGGCATGAGACGTTTCGATGGAGGCGAAACGCAAAAGCCTCTCGTGGGTTGTGCGAAGTCAGTGCACGTTAAAGATCATCAGGTGGTCGAAAATATTCCGGAGGCCTCCACTGCAGCATCTCTTTTTGTCCTTCTTCTTTCACTTGCTTGTGCACGGAGCCGCGACTACGTCGACACGTATCAAGCCCCTGCAGGCCACTGACGCCCCTGCGGAGAGCTGCTAATCGACAAGCACCTGTGTTCGTATTATAAGGCTTCGGACATACATGCAACGGCCTCAATTGTTACGGGAAGGCACGCCAAGCACAGCGCGAAACACAAAGGGAAGCCCACCGACGACAACGGGGAGAACGCGGAGGCTTTGCGGCACCGGCGACAGGCACAGTTAAGGCAAACAGCAGAGGCGAGCTGCACGGATACTCGACGGGCACGCGATGTGGTTCTCATACTGCGCCGAATATGTGTGAACACAGTGCATAAAAGGTTCACGTCAATTAAAGGCACGCGTCTGCAATTCGAAGTTGTAGCCGCGTTTACAAGCATGCGACAGAAGTCGACTCCACTGTGCTTTTTGAGGGAAAGTGCAAAAACGTCGAGGAAGAGAGTGAAGGACGATTGGCGCATTTCGCTCTCAAAACCTGCTCTTTTCCGAAAAAAGTGGACAGGAGTCGACTTCTGTCACATTCATGTAAACGCGGCTTGTGACTTTCGCTGCTGTCACTGCAAGAAGGCATGATTCAGCGTAAATTAAGGGTCCACAAGTCCCTTGAAAGTTATTGCCTGCGCGGAGACACTCAGAAAGCGAAGCACCAAAGCAGGGCCAAAACACCCTTTATCAACGGTGCAGTCTCTGTCTTTGAAGCATTGCGTGTCCTCTGGGCATTCAAGTAGCACGCTGGAAATTACAGTGGCTTGCCCCACGCAACGCTCAAGGTCCCATCAGCTGATCATGCACCGTTGCGTTGCCTAATTTTTATCTCATTCTGTGCCTTCGCGCACGCGCTCACGAATGTGCTATACCCCCGTACTGTGTACAGCTGGAAACTGTAGCTTGAATAACTCAGCACCGGCCATCGCCAAGCAATGCGAGTTCACAAACAATATGGAGAAATTTATCAGACAGCACGTTTCTGGAGCAAGGGAAACGTTGTCATTTGGGCTATTTGCACAATTTCTACATTTACCCCGGCTACTTAACCAATATAAAGAGACGTAAAACACGCGGCATGACGTGAACACACGCCGGGGAAGAGTACTTGGTCGCGAGTGGTTCCAAAAGCTCTGCTTCCTTTCTACGCTGCCATGAGCGGTAGTGTTTACCCGGACAGATTGAGGAGAACCCGGTGAGCTTTACGGGCAAGCGAGGAGCTCTCCAGAGGCGGGTTCAGATCGGTCTGAGTGTGTGCGCGCCGGATTGCGCCAGGCAGGCGATCTGAGACGCCGCCATCGACTCAAGCACGCGTGCTCGCGAAGCAGAGACTCGTCTCCGCTGCTGGCTCCGAAGGCATCACAGTGCGCAGGCTCTCAGAGCAAGGGCGTAGAGAGCTGAGGCAGACGAGCACACGGATGTATTGGCCGGTCACTGGACTGCCGAACACTTTGAAGGCTTAACGCCTGGTCTCTACCATTGGCGCTGTCCTCTTTCATCGCGTGTTATTGCACGCGCGACACATTCGCTGAGAGACTCGTGAAAGTGCAAAGAACTGCGACAAAGAGCTTGCACAGACGTATTTCGCCTGGGCATGGCGAGGCCTTCAACAAAAAAAAATGACGGTTGGTTTACGTAGTTAAGCCAAATGCGAATTGGGAGCGCTAGCACTGTGTGGACGCTGTTTTGCATATTGGGCGGAACAACGCAGCCGGAAAAAAGACAGACAGAAGGAAACAACACAGGCGAGCGCTGACACGCAACTATTTTTTTATTAAGACCACATAGTTATAGCAACAATCAAACCAGACCCAACCACTCCTGCGCGCATGCACGGAGTACAATCTAACAAACCGCACCATCACTACATGGCACAACCTTTGCATTAAAGAACAAAAAAAAAACAACAACAGTTCATTTATGGTCAATGAAATTAACTTCTTTACTTACTAACAGAAAGAGCGACAGAAAAGAAAAGAACAGTGAGTTCGTCAGCTGGTACTACTGTTAGTAAGCGAAGAAGTTGCTTTCCTTGACCGTGCATGGTCTGTTTTTTTTTGTTGTTTTTTGGTATTTTCTGGGTTTTTTATGTAAAGGTTGTGCAGTGGACTGGTGGCGCGGTTTTTTTAGATTGTACTCCGTCCATGTGCGCAGTTGTTGGGTCTCATTTGATTGTTGACATAAATATACAGCCGAGCCCGGATATGCCGCACCCGGATATTTCGAATTATTGGCTATGTCGAAGAGACTTATTATTCCCTCGAAATCCTGTCTAAACGCAGAGTAAAGTCGCGCTCTATATCGAGCAGCAATTTCGCCGGTCGTTGTATATATCGAACTGCGCGCAGCGATCTGGCAAGTGGTGCTTCTGCTGACGACGCTCTTCGGTCACTTTTCGTGCGCGGAGACGGTTCGGCTGAGTGACCTTATGCATCCGCTGACAGCGCTAGCGTTGTGAACCGTGTGACGAGGAGAACTTGAGGTGCGCCTGAGGGTGGCCTTTGATCTCTCGTACTCAGTTTCCACGTCAGATCAATGTCATGCGGTGAAGCCAACATAGCTATTCGAAGCCTAGCGGCGGCCTTCGTCTTGCATGCGTCGTTCGCTTCATCGCCGAAGGCGTTGCGGAAACCAAGTGTACCCTAATAAGAATGACCTAGTATTTTATTTACAGCGTACTGGTAACAGGGTTAGACATATCATTATAGGCAGTGGCTAATTCTGAAGAAACATCCGCTGCGGCTTCGATGAGAAGTAGTTTAGGCCAGGTAATGCCTAGCAATGCCGGGCGAGCAGTGCACTTCCAGCACGCCGGATGGCGGCACAGCGCGTCACTAGTGTCGGCGCAACGTATTCTTATCAGCTTAATATCTGATACGGGTCCTATTTGGACCCAAGGCATTAATAATTGTTTTTTTGGGGAAAGGAAATGGCGCAGTATCTGTCTCATATATCGTTGGACACCTTAACCGCGCCGTAAGGGAAGGGATAAGAGAGGGAGTGAAAGAAGAAAGGAAGAATTAGGTGCCGTAGTGGATGGCTCCGGAATAATTTCGACCACCTGGGGATCTTTAACGTGCACTGACATCGCACAGCACACGGGCGCCTTAGCGTTTTTCCTCCATAAAAACGCAGCCGCCGCGGTCGGGTTCGAACCCGGGAACAGACCCAAGGCATTAAACTATGCTTCAAGCACACCGCCGCATTCGAAAAATAAGTTTAAGGGCCCAAGGCATTAAACTTATTTTTCGAATGCGGCGGAGTGCTTGAAGCTTGCTTCACCTCCGCCACGGGTTGGCCCGGTATTGCACTGCCTCCGGGATCGGCCAACTAAATAAATAAAAAGCTGATCTACTGCCATATTTTTTTATAAAAAAAGAATTTTTAAGTTTTGCATATTTTTATTTTAAAACTTTCGGGAGATACGTAGGTGCGGTCTGTGCAGGTGGATTGTACAGCAAGGTGGACATTATGCACCTGATTTGGATGAATAATTGCCGGATAATTCCCTAAATTAACTAATATATTTTTTATTTTTGACTTTAGGGGGATATGCCATAGTGCGAAATTGAAGGCCGTAAACATTGAAGGTTAGGCTGGTTCGTATAGTTTTTTTAATCGACAATGTGGTTCGAAATATCGAACGTAAAAGTGCGCATTTGAATGCTCGTTGAGTTGGCCTTCCCGCATTGACTATTCATAAAAATGAATCTTTTTTCTTTTTTTACGCATCAAAACAGACGCCGCTTGTGTATTTGATTGTGTAGAAGAAGTTGCCTTGATTTCGGTGACGATACCGTGCGCACCGGGCCATTTTATAAATACGCAATGCGAAAAGGCCAACTCAGCGAGCATTCAAGCGCGTATTTTTGACGTTCGATATCTCGAACTACATAGCCAATTAACAAAATTAAAAACTGGGCTCACTTTCGTCGTTTACGACCTTCAATTTCTCAATATAATCTTGCCACCTAAAATTTAATATAAAAATGCTGCTTACTGACCTTCTGGTAATTAATCGTCTAATTATTGAACTCTATCAAGGACACAGCGTCCGCTTTGCTGTACAATCCACTTTCCCAGACCGCACTACGTCTCTGCCATAGGTTTTAAAAGAAAAATCAGCAAACATTTTTAAAATCCTCCTATCCTGAATTATCGGTATATATAACTATTTCGCGATTCCGTTCAAAATCGATATATCCGGCTTCGACTGCATCTCTCTCAATTCACGATCCCAAGACACGCTAAGGTGCACGTCGATAAGCTGAAGGCGATGATTACAACAACGCCTAGAAGTTTACACTTTGCCACATCTAGAGGTGAGGATGAACATATGTCTATTGGGTCAAAGTTGGCCTCCCTAAGTTCTTACTGAGCGATCTTTCTACAGTGCAGTATGCAATCTCTGAACCAGAGTTGATAGCTGCTAAATGATGCTAAGTTATTTGAGGTGAAATGACAAAAATTCTGCAGCGTACTGACACTGCCGATAAAAGCACAACTGAGTGGTCGCTTTTAAATGTGCACGAGCAAGAACCACCTTTCTGGGCTGAATCATGCTTTCTGACACGACTAAGGTCGTTAATTAGTGCGGCACCTGGTTCAACGCATTTTTTCTCTCAAAAGCCACAGAAAACGCTACCGGGCGCGCCTGGTCCATTACAATTTTCCTGGACCTCGGGCTTCTCTTTCAAAGCGTCTGTCTTAATGTTCGAGTGGCTGTTACGTCTTTGTACCATTATCTTTCGCACTCCGGCGATCTGTTCTGGGCACACGTTACAAATTCATACGAGCTCCTTCACCGAGGCAACAAGATCAGGCAGCTCAGAAGCGTGAGCAGAAACCTCGAATTTATCCTCTCCTCTCCCACCAGGCCTCGTCCATCAGTGATACGGACGTTGCGCCGAGATACCCGAGAAACAAAACAAAAAAGAACGCAAGAAACCTAGCTTTTTTTCGGGCGATACGCGCCTTTGAGATTTGGCCAAGAATGTTCGCCGGTCGGCGCCGCACAATGGGTGGGCGGCCGTCATCCGTGCGCAGGTCTCGACGCCGAGGCCGAAACTCGGCACGCGTGCGCGCCCAGAGCCAAAATGTGTCCTAACTAAGTCAAGAGTTGGCTTTGATGCGCGCCGTGCGCTCCGTCTCGAGACGCGGCTCTTGTAACCCCGGAGGAACCGCAGAAGGCCCTCGTTTCGCGCGCATTTTGCACCGCGCCAAATTGAATGAGCAGCTCCTTTTCGCCGCTGGAAAGGCGCTTTCGTGGCCGGAGAGAGCGCAGGTGCTCGGCTCTAAGGAGGTTAAAGGGCGCCGTCATCCTAACTCGATTTGCAGGGGGAGGAGGCCGCTGCTGCTCCGTGATGGGCATAGCGCGCGGCGGTGGCCCCTTCGGCTGAGCGCTTCTTTCGGCGCCAGACCGAGGCCATTTGTCAGCGCGCAGCCGCGCTGAATTAATTAGGAACCTCATGCGCGGTCACGCAGTTGTGTTTGTGTCCCCGTTCGCGCCATAAATCGCGACGCTGCAGCACTGCCTCTTGGCCGGTACCTGGTCGAGCGAGGCCTGATTTGTCAGCGACTCCCGAGGCCGTGACTGGAATCGGACACGCTCTTGGTTCGCGACGGCTCGCCAAGCAAGGTTGGCCCTTGCTCTGGGCAGCCCTTTGCTTCTTTTTTTTATTTCTCACGCGCCGAGAATGGCTTTTAGCCCGCCATTTTCCGCTCCCTTGGCGCCAGACGACCTGGGCAGAAATTATGCGAAGCACGACGTCTCTCGCAGAATGTATCTTCATTTAAGACGCGATGGGTTTGATAGTGGCTACTGCAAATACAGGCACAAGAGTCGCCGCGAGGTTGCGCAGCATTTGTGAGTATGCGATTGGTAAAATACTCTGTGAATGACACACCGCTTGAGCGTCTCATGTCCCTGACAGGATACATTTCATGTGCTACTTGCATCTGGCTTCCCTTGTAATATTATTAACGACCATAAATGACTATACCATAGAGTCGTAGACTCTAAGCAAGAGAGAGATAAAGAGGAAGAGGGAAGGAAGGGATGCTAACTAGAAGAGTGTTTTGGTTGGCTACCCTGCACTGGAGAAGAGGATGACGAGAATGAGAAGGGGAAGAGAGAAAGAGAGAGGGGCGCAGTCGCAATTGATCCCTCAAGCCAGTCGCTCTCAGGAAGCAAAACAGTGCCTTGTAGGCCTTGAGGGCAGTCGATTGCTGTGGCCACGGGCTCTTATCATCTGTTAACAGACTCTATGTTAATGCCCGTAAAACACTTCTGCTTAGTTTCTCGCAGCGGCGTATCGCAGTTGTATTGGTCGAAGGAAGACAGTGTACAAAGCTTCCGGAAAAGTGAGAACTATAGTTTTATTCCAGATCCGTCCTACATTTTTGCCCCATATATAAAAAAATAGCGGGTCCAGCTGGAAGTAGAACAGTCAGGAGTAACCATTCTTGATCACACATATATATCGCAGCACAATAGCCCTTGAAAGTGGCCAAATGCCAATATACAAAGACAAAGATGTTGATGATGAAACAGCAAGTAATTCGTGATGTGTATGAGTCCACTTATCAAATCGTGTTCAGTGGCGTGCCGCAGAGCTCAGTTCTCGAGCAGGTATTGTTCTCACTTCACATGATTTCCTTCAGTACTCTAGCATTCGCAAACATTAATGTATGCCGACGACTCCAATCTAGTCTTTGTTGGACACAATTTACATGAAACACAGAATAAAACAAACGAAAAGCTCAATATTGTTTTCACGTAAATCACGGCTAATCCACTCATCCTCAACCTTAGTAACAACATGTGCAATGTCTTTCACACAAGTAAAAAACAGCTCAATAATGACGACTTAGTTATAGCATCATGTGGCACGCAGCTACAAGTTGTCTCTCATAAACACTGAGGCACCCCATTTGATTCAGACACGCACGGGGAAAGCCGCAATAAACAAATCTGCTCAGAGCTCGCATATACGGTGATTACATTTCACTTAAGACACGTGAATGTCTAACTGCGCTATTCTACGCATTCTTTAGTCCTCCTTTTGTCAGCTCCACCCATGTTACTGTATAGAGCCTTTGGGATTTATTACACTTACCTGGATGCTCTAACCCGTCAGCAAAAGCGCGCATAAAGAATTATTACGGTCTCGGGGAGCTCCATGTCTAGTATGTGTTTTTGTTCAACTCAGTTCGCGTACTACCAGTGAATGCATTGTATGAATTGAAAAAAATTACAGATGGTCAGTGTGTTTAATGCGGCAGAGTATGCGTTAGTATTAGTGTTCCAGCGGACGAAGCAGCCGCTGCCGCTAACAGGTCCAGACTATGCGAACGGGTGGCATGATCCGGTACGTGTATTACAGTGCCACACGCCGTTCCCTCTCTTCACTCTCCCCTGTCACCCGTTGCCTCCCATTCTCTCTTCGTCTTTCCTCCCCCTCCCCTGAAAGTGGAGAGGAGGATTTTTTTTCTCCACTTTTACCACCTGCCAACCAAGGCTACAGATGGACGGATGGACGGACAGAATTTTCCTAGCATGAAGGTTCTTGTGCTAACATATTAAAGCAGCTCAATATGCACAGTTATAGCAACCATTGATCGGTTTGCGATCAGTTTGCTTAAAATACATCCAGAAATACTAGAGCCGCAGCTAACCAGAACTTTAATTTGCTTGCATCTCTCTATCTCTCTTTATTTCACTCCCTCCTTCCTCCCTTTCCTCAATGCATGGCTGCGGTGTCCACCAAGAAGTGAAACAGTTACACCATCCAATTTCTCAAAACCAATTTTTAATTTTACCACCGCAATTCATCGAGTCCTGTAAAGCGTGCTCTGCCGCAGTAAGCTTCATGCTGCAAAAAAGCAGTACTCTCAGGAGTAGTGATGCATTGTGTGGTTTAATAATAATAATTCCCGAAGCAGCAAATGGTCTACAAGGGACGCCGCAGTGGAGGGCTGCAGATTTATTTTTACCACCTGGTGTTCTTTATTGTGTTCTGCCATCGCACAGCACAAGGGAGCCTTTTGCGTTTCCCCAAAGCCACTGAGCCACCACGGCGGGCTCAGAAGAAATAGTGAGAGGCGAAGCACATAGTTTCCTATCTGGTCAGCTATGAGCGTGTTAAATCAAGTTGACACCGAAATAAAGAGCCAGTTTAGGGGAGGGTTAGACATGAACGATAAAGAAAATTGCTGATTCCCTCTTGCGCTTCGGCGGGCCTGCCGACGGCACCGATACACTGTCGGCAGTGCCGCCTTTCGTCTGTGGAGGCTACGAAAATAAAAAAGGCCCGCCGACTTTAATATTTGCTTCCGTGCTTCGCTATTTTGCTTGCTTACTTCGTGGAGTAAATAAACAACAACGCACTCAATAGTGAGCTTGACTGAAGGCTCTAGAGTTTGTTGCTATTGAAATCATTTGCCAGAGATGTTCCGTTCGGGGAATTTTCTCCTTTTCAGTCAATTTCAGGAGTAAAATTTTACGAAAAGGATACTTCTAGGAAGTATCACGGAATTTGGGTAAATAAACAACAACGCACTCAATAGTGAGCTTGACTGAAGGCTCTAGAGTTTGTTGCTATTGAAATCATTTGCCAGAGATGTTCCGTTCGGGGAATTTTCTCCTTTTCAGTCAATTTCAGGAGTAAAATTTGACGAAAAGGATACTTCTAGGAAGTATCACGGAATTTGGGGAATGAAATTGTCTCGTTTATATATATATATATATATATATATATATATATGGATTTCTTAGTTTAGCTTAGGGAATTTTAGTTTACAGCGTAAAACATCACTGGCCTGTGCATTCTCATCTATTCCTTGTTCACGCACGCCGGAAAGCGCACGTAGAGAGATTTAACAATAAAAAGGAAGATATGTATACTGAATGCAGAAAGATGCGCAGTACTGTTAAGCTGCATCTACTGCTTGTACCAGGAGTTTTCAGGCCAAGGCATTCCCGTCCAGAGCTGTCGCGTTAATATGGTCGCGGAATCGCGGGGAAGCGCTTGCTTCATTGTGTTTACCTTCGATCGCGTAATTCGCGCTGATCGTTTCTCAAAATGACACCATGTACAGCTGCCCCTACTTTTGGAGTTCCAAATCTGTAGCGGAATCCGTCCTCGTTCAAGCTCAAAACCAGCGAATGGGAGCGATCAGTGGGTGGCCGTAACGACTGCCCCTCACTTCGGTCTTAGAAGCGACGGCCTGGGATTCTTCAAAAAGGGATGCCTTGCCTTTTGCATGCTTTGATGTTCAACGATGGCGTTGCCTTACCCACTGACCAAAACGTCAGATTCGTACCCGGAAGAAGAGGGTTTATTTTGTGGAATACGGGCTGACAAGTCAATTTCGCGGCCCCCAAAGCATGTACAGTACTCACGGATTGAAATAGGACATTCGGAGCGCGTGGCCGTCGCTTCATGGAGCGCCGCCCGTAGATGCTCATGGAACCAAGGTGGTGCATTGTGGTATGGCGCGAGGGGGAGAACATCTACAAAACAGAATTGTTCCTTCCAGTCGCCAACGAGCCGGCCTGTGGTTTACCACATGCCTGCGTGGCACTGCAAGGCTTGCGCTTCGAATGTCCTATTTCAATCCGTGAGTACTGTACATGCGAACATTTAACGGCAAAAAGAACCGCCACAGGTGCCGGCACCACTAATACTACTCAGAGAATGGCTGTCGCGTTCACTTGCGCCGTCGGGCTACATTAATAATCGAGTCTGCATCTCATGCCAGTGGTGAAAAGGCTGGATAATTCGCTAGCGATTGCTGCAGGTTCCTACAGAGTTGAGTGCTGCGCCGATGTAGCGTTTCAACAGAGCCGATGTCGCTCAGCATACGCATAGCGATCTCGGTATTCAACGACTCGTTTGTTGCATCGTGTGCTGGAGTACTGCGTGCCCCGTGCTCTCTTCATGAGCATTTCTGGATGGTCTGTTAGACCGCATTGACACTTGTGGGTTGATTTGCACAATAGACTATTTCACCGCGTGCCGGAAGCATCAGTGGGGGACGCCGAGTTTTAATCACCGCTGCGTCCATCTGCTCCAGTGCGATGGGCGGCTGAACAAGCGCGCGAGAAACGGAATACCGCAGAGCGGCCAAGGAAAGTCCTGGCGGAGACATCGCGCTGAGCAGGCCATAAACATCGGCAGCCCATCTCATCGATCGCCGGCAGATGTTCTCCCGCGCCGACCACGGCGTGCAGGTGATTCTGCCAGGCACGCCCCGGCCGGGCACATGTCGTCTTCCGAGTGGCAGCCATCCATTTTTTACCCCCGCCGAGAAATGTCGGCCTAAACGCTCTAAGTTGGCCGCCGCCGCCGCGGCTCGCAAACGGGGCCAATAAGGGGCCCGCCGCAGCTGTAGCCTCTTCTTCTTTTTCTTGCCGGGACCGATCGAAATGCGAGCAATCATGCGCTCCAAAGTCAGCGCACAACTGCGCAAAATGTTGCCGCCCCATGTTACGTTTCCTTAATTGATGACCCGGACACGATGAGGCCTCGCGTCCTCGGGGAGCGGTGCCCGCGCCACCGAGGCGGAAACGAAAGCAAATAAGGGACGGTGCGCGGCAAGCTGGCGAAAGAACAACCGGGCTGAAAAATGGACGGACGCATGACGAGGGTAACGGCAACGTTGATGCTCTTCTTGATCATCACGTTCCTGCCGAAATTAATGATAAATAAAAGCAGCGCGTTGCGGTTTAAACAAAAAATAATAAACGAACTTCATAATACTCCAGATCACGACGTGGCTCAACAATAGTTAGACTCACAACAGCGCTGTTCATGCTGGTTGCAACGTCATAGCACACAGCCTGGCGAGCGCGGCACGTAGTTTCTAGTAGTAGACGCAGCATTTTTGCGTCACCGCCTACCATCGCGCGTCTATAGGCAATGAGCGTCCAGTTTGACCAAAGTTTCACGCACACTGTAAACACGAATACGCTTATATGGGAGTAAAAATAGAGTAAGTGAGCTGTTGTCTAGCGCACTCCCGTTTACAAAAGAGAGCGCGCTAGAGGATAGCTTACTTCCTTTCTACTCCTTTCTGTTTAGAGTGTAGGAAGTCCCCTGCACCACTCAGTTATGCCTGGTTCTGCGTGATAGGGTAAAGTGCAAACTTGGCGCTCGGCTATCGCTGTCCCAAACTTCCACTCGTCTCCGTGTATGGCCGAGCGACAACCGCCGCAAGTTCGCGCAAGACAAAAACAATGATCGAACAATTTCAGCGCCATCGGCACAACACACCAGCCGGACATGCGACAGCTTAATTATTGGAGGGTTCGGTGTCTGAAGTGGCACTGAACTGATCGCTTCGTTCCGCATCCGTCCCTTGCAATGATAACTTTTTGCGCGAGTGATTTTATACTTCGGCAGCACACGTCTACGCTGACCCTCGATTTGACTTACGCGCCCAGCCGTGGCGCGGGACAAAGGCGCCCCGCGCCGATCTCGGCCGCTCAGCAGATTGGCGCGGCCCGCCAGAGGCCAACGGGTCGGCGCCGCGGGTCCTTTGAGGGCCGTCGCCACCGACCGCGATAACGACTAATTAGAGCCCCTCGGCGGGCAATCCGCGGCGGGAGCATGCAGCGAGTCCGCGGCGGCGGAGGCAGTCACTGCCTCCACCCGATATCGGTCATTGATTTCCACTTTTTTCCGAGCGTCCCCGCCGCGACAACAGCGGCGACGAGCGTGCGCCTGTCCCCGCGACTCCGGCGCTGTCCGCGGCTTGCTTTGTGCGCGGCTTCTTTTGTGGGGCCGTGCGTGTCGCGGACCTTTGTGGCTTCTGCCGGCTACCCCCCGTGCGGTCCCAAACAAAGCCGGCCTTTGTTCCCGCGCCGGCTTGGCACAAAGAAACCGTTGTTTGCGTCCACTGGCTATACTGCGCCGCGATGTAATCAATGGGGTGCTGCGGCCCCTGCAGTGCTCGGTGGGCAGCCACCTGCACCACCACCCGGGGACCTCTCGTGCCGGGAACTGCGGAGCGCGCGCGCCCCCCTGCGCGTCTTTTTCTCACCTTCTTTTTTGCCGCATTTACGCCGGGCTGCGCTCTGTGTACACGCTAGCCTCAACAAAATCTTGCAGTGTTGCAGGAGTCAGGGCAAGAAAAGGCTTATCGGTGGCAAAATACGCAAAGATGCTCGCATGTGACAACGCATCGCAACATATGGCCCGCCAACATGCGCTCGTCAGCTGCGATAGCGGCGAACACAATAACCACGGCGGCAGCCTACGAGAAATAGATTTTACTTTCGTGGAGCATTGCGAATTGGGCCGCCGATTAGCTGGCGATAGCTCTGGCTTTGACAAAGCTGAACGGTTTTAGTGAAAGCACGTGGTCAAGATGTACTCGAGGGTGACCTTGGACCATTAAATGACTACAAACTCAACTGCTGAGGCTTTTACTTCTGCAGTGCTCCAAAGAACGCTACCTGTTGCTAATTTTTTTGTATCCGTTGGCGCGAATATTTTGTACTTTTTCGAGGCAAGAAAGTCGAGGCTAAAATAACTTTGAAAAAGTATGTCTCACTAAAGTCTCCTGACGTCTGACGTCACAAAACCGTGCGCCTTGATTTGGCCGGAAAGCGGGACGACAACACCCCGGCTTTTTTTTTTCTCTCACACTGGGCTGTTTTTGTGCTTTGCTTCCTGTTATTCGCACACCAGTCGTAAAGAGAAAAAACACGCCAGAGGACCAAAGCATCTAAGTTCTCTGAAATAATTAAATGGCGCAGCTAATGAAGTTGCTTCTTCTAAAATTCGCTGTCACACACTGTGCGTGGGAGCCGATGGCGAGTTGTAAACTGTACCTGAGGCCAGCTCTATATACTCGAACTATAGGGCCTGTTCTTGGAAACGACATCATTTTCTACAACCTTCAAAAGTATAATTTATCAGTATATATTCACTCGCTAAATCTTTTGCGCACCACTTTCCAGAGTGCATCAGTCTTGTGGGGTAGCTGCGAAAAGAGATGAAGCCCGGCGTTATTTGGTTCAACTCTCACTACAGAAGAGGTTGAGAGAAGTCAAAATTACGACAGCGCCGGTAAAATATCGCTGATTAACGACTTAACGTTCCTCTGAACTTAAACATATGCAGCAAACCCGAACCGATGCGCCACAATCTCTGCAAGCGTTGTGTTATCTTCTCTATTCAGCACAACTATAGGCAATTCAGGAAGATGAGATTAAGAAGAGAGTAAAGGCGCGACAACATTCCGAGAGGACTCCTGAACCACGCCGCGAGGGAGGGAATGGAGTGAAAAGAGTGGGAAGAGAAAGAAGCTCACGTATGTACAGCGCATCGTCTAGTCCATGCATGGGAGCACAAGTGGTTAAGGGTGCAGCGGTGGTCCGACCAAGTTATTCTCGGAGCGGCGTTGTCGCTACGCGCCGTATTGACGCCACTGCGGGGAAATTGAGTGCCGAACCAGCTCCGGCGCCGCACCGCGAGACGCCGGCGTTTCAGATCGGCGTTTCGCTGGGAACCGCAAGCGGGCTTCTCCCAAGTCGCGTTCCCATCGAACATTTTGGCATCCTGTCGAGCACACGATGCACGGACGCGTCTGTCCGGCTTCGGCCGGCTGGCGCTTCGATGGCGCCGTGGCTGTCATTTCCCGCCTTCAAGGGAGGATGTGAACCGCCTGCAAAAAATGACTGTGGTTTAGCTCTGTTTAAACCTGGAGTGACGCGATAGCTACAGCTGGTCGAGTGGAACTCGCTCAGTCGAATAGCGAAGTCAGTCTTTTGCCGCTGCGTTTCGCTGGGCGTTCCTTCTTCATCTTCGTCCCCGAATGTGGATTCACGTTCTCCCCCTCTCCCCCCCCCCTCCCCCCACCAACACTCGGCTTTGCCGGCGAGCGGCGCGCACACCAGCTGCTGGCTATGACGTCACTCCGCGCATGCGCACAGCTGGCGGAGCGGTGGTGTGACGGCTCAGCGCGCAGCCACGCTGACCTCGCGAAGTGGCTGGCGTAGTGTAGCTATCGCTACATTAAAATCTGCCGAATCCGGGTTCTGAGGTTTCTTTCTCGCCCTGACACTGTTACTGTGCTGGGTGCTTCAGCGGCACAGCCAGTGCAGCACGCGCAATGCTGCCGATGTTCGGCCGTAGCTAGACTAGCCGTAGCTTGCGAACGGCAACCGGCTCACCAGTTACGCGCGCTGTGCCGCTGCCTGCCACTCGTTACAATCACACACAGACATGAGGCGAAGGCAAGCGCCAAACTATCGTACCGAAGCCCACTAACGCCTGCACCGGCGAGAAATGAGCGCGAAACGCAGAGCGAAACTCGACGGCCGGGGGTGCACCCCCGTATCAGCCGCACTCGCGCTTGCTCCCCTTGTCACCCCTCACGCCGCGAAGGAAATCTGGGGATGGCGCCGCGGCACGTGCTGGCCGGGACGGCAGTCGCCATTTCTCCGATTAGAAGGGGCCGAAATGGTCGGCAGGCACCAGAGGCGGCAGATGAGACGAGGAGACTGCTCGTGCAATCCGCGCTGGAAAGGCGCGAGGAGATGCAAATTGTGCGCTCCACATGGACCGACCGGTTGCCGGTTTGCACCGCGCCACGTACAGCGCACGCAGGGTCGAGGTGGGTGGCTTGATTTGGCCTCGAGTTGTCGCTGTGTAGCAACTCTGGCATGGCTACCGCCCTCACTTGTACGCACTGGGAGAAGGCGGAAAGCCTGAGCGCAACTCTAGATATCCATTTACGCGTGCTATCCGTCCTAGAGCCTCAGTGGGTACAGCGGTCTGCTGCTCAGCACGTTCACGGCTGCTGCGTTTCGATGGGTAGAAAATGCAAAAGCCCTCGTGAAATGAGATTTCGGAGCCGATTGGAAACCACGCTAGGTCTAAACTACCCAGAAGCCCTTGAGTGAGGCGTGCCTCACAGCTAGAGTTCGTTTTCTGAGTGTGTGTGTGTACAGGCAAATTCGGAGAGCGCTTTTTTATGCTTTTTTATTAGAAATTCGTAGGGTATGAGAGTTTTCCCTTTGTGACACGCATGAGTCGGAGGCTTTCACGCTATAGGTATTTAGTAGCGCTCCTCTATATCCGCTGGAAATAAAGTTTCACAACCAAGCTTCAAGTATCACTCTTGAGATACACAAATATGCAGTGCTTTTACAGTAAGCTTTATCGAAGGACTAGCGACTACGCGACAACAGGGCCTGTTCGACGACTACCTTGACATCATTGGTTTCATGTGGTAAGAATCCTGGTGCGTGATAAGGGAACCTGCCATTTTGTTGCATGACGAGAGCAAACAATATATCTTAAATCTAGATTGTTGGGGTAATTCTACCTTTACGCTCGGGTTCATGGTTTGCCCCTGGTGCCATAATGACTCGCCAAGATACTGCAGTCGGCTTGAAAAATATTGTTCTCCAGTACGTTTCCCTTTCTCAGCGGCAGAAGAGCAGTACTGCAGAAAGGCGCCAATTTTGGCGACCTTCTTGGCTTCTGATCTTCCATGTGTCTAGACATCTAAATCGCGCGCATGCGCGGATAGTTGTTGGAAAGATGTCCATTGACGGTTTAGTCACGGAATACATACATGGTCGGACTCCTTGGCTGAAAGGAAGCACTGAGTAGACTTAATCGATAAAAAGGACAGGGAATACTCTACGTTATGGATGGTGTAGAAAGGCTCCCAAGATTAGGACCATTTGTCAGCTCAACCCGCATTACTGAACTTTTTTGATGCTCCATCAACGTCGCAGTCATTTCGTACAATTAAGACCTAATATTTACAATGCTATTTCCGACAATGCACTTTG
Organism: Amblyomma americanum; assembly: GCF_052857255.1. Lineage (NCBI taxonomy): Eukaryota > Metazoa > Arthropoda > Arachnida > Ixodida > Ixodidae > Amblyomma > Amblyomma americanum. The sequence continues at coordinate 181,929,626 of NC_135500.1, forward strand.
CGACATGCACTGTAACGCGCAACATTGGCAAGTTCTGACAGAATGACGCCCCTGTTGCCGGCCGTCCGATTTCGCTATTTCATGGGGCGAAAGGGAAGCCGAGTGAGCGGGTGAGCTCGTGAGAACACCACACAGGCCAGGGAGCCGTCACCTCAAGCTCGTCGCTTCAACTCCACTGTAAGAAACAATGAGATGGAGTCATAGACGGTGTAAACGAGGAAACGTCAGCGCCAGTAGAGCAGCCCACTCCTCACGCACGCCCCGTACACGAAGTCTGCGCCAAAAGTTTCTCGTCGGTAGCCCGGCACCGTACCGCGCGGATATAAAGGGGGCGCGAATTCCGCGGAGGCCACGGGGGCGCAATCGAACCGCGCGCGGTTTTCGCCCAGTCGCCGCCGCGGGGTCGGCCCGCTCAAGACGCTCGACCACCGCGCTGATGCAATCTGGGCCCTTCCCTCCCCCCCTTCGGAGGGTCCCGCCGAACGTAGCATTCCATTTGCTCCCGGTCGCCGCTCTTTCGTGTCAGCGGCAGGCCGCCACGCCCGCCGTGGTGGGCAATTCCGAAAGAACCGCCACCGAGGAGATGGGGAGGAACGGGCGGCGAGGGTTTACGCGGGCGAAGAGCGCTGCCTAACGCCGTTATATTCGCCTCCCACGTGCGGAATCGGTTTCCATTTCAACGGCTGGCGGACGCTGAAAAGCGCAAGTTAATTGCTGTCTCGGGAGGAAGATCGCCGAAGAAGCGGCCCGGACGCCGCCGTTTCGGTACTCTCGTTCTTTTCGATCTGGCCGCCTCATTTTTTCCCCTTCTCTCGCTTCCTAAGCTCTGAGACGGCCGCGAGGCGGCAACAGCGAGAATGCACGCATTCGCGCGACAAGAGAAAACGTACTGCACTTGGCTACTCCGGGACACAAGATCTCCCACCCGAAAGCAGCGTTACACTTCCTCGAATTGAAAGTACGTGGTTGACTATCGTAACATGCCGCAGATTTTTGAAGCCTCGCTCTAAATCCTACAGTAGGATACAACTTTTTAAAATAAACAACATTTGGCAACAGTGAGCCACGGCCCGCGCCGTCCTGTACTACTCCGCTGTCCTATAGCAACAGTTAAATCAGTTTTCGATGTTTTACTGTATCAAAAAAGCCAGAAACAAAAAATTATTGAGCTTATCGTTTCGTCTTGAGATTACTTTTTGTTTAGACAACAAGAAAATATTTAACAGGTTTATTTTTATTTTTTTCACGGAATTCATTCAGTTCGGCTGTCAAGAATGTGGCTGGAGCTTCTATCTAGATCTTGAGTTGTATCTGACTATAGCTAAGTTGCTGACTATAGACGAACCAGTTGTATGTACCCTTACATTACTGGCAAAACGTTTAGTTCGCCAACTCATATTGCATACTTAACCCTTTCAGTCCAAAATTAAAACTGTTTAATGTAAAAAATTAATACCTAGAGACTTGTATATATTGGAAGGAGATAATTGAAAATGATCACAAACTGCTGTTTGCCAATTTTTTCGATGATTCCAAATGAAATCCGTAGGACTTAGTGGGTGCGAAATGCTTAGTCGAGAGATTTTTGTGGAAATAAATTTACCAGCTGCTTTAAAACCATGCTTTTTTTATTTTTTAGGTATAGATGTGTGTTGCTGCAGTTGTTACCAAGAAAACTCGAGTACGACATGGCACACAGCTCACTCCTCTCTTTTTGTCATTGTGTACGATTCAGTGCGCTATTGTCTGCAAGCTGAAATCTTAAACTGTTTGAAGGCAGCCCTGGTTCTTTTTACAGTAGGCACGCAAAAGGCGGATCAAACACGCTCCCAGTGTCCATATTTCCAGCATCCAAATCACAGCATCTAGCTTTATGCATTGAGTAAAAATTTGTAATGCGAACTTCTCAAGAACTGAGTCACCAAAGAAACTTTTGAAATATTCGTACGGTGAAGCGCACAAGGTGAACAAGGCAGGGGAAAGCCTCGGGGTGCTTGCCAACATTTCGACAAGTGGACTTGTCGAAACATTGGCAATTAAGCACCATGGGGCCTTCCCCTCCCTTGTTCACTTTGCGAGTGTCAAGAAACCAACTGTCCGCCCTCTCTCTAGTATCGACTCGTACGGTGAAGGCGCTTCTTGCTCTGAGAATTAGTGTTCTTTGAATTCAGATGTTTTTTGGTGCAAGGGCAGCTTTTGGCAAAATAAGTATTTTTTCAACCACACAAGGTGGTGTCACCGACCCATTTTCCAAGCATTTCACCCAGGAGCGGCAGACCACCAGGCCAGAGGAAACCTCGCACCCATAGTACCCCGGGGGGTGCCTGGCAGCGCTGGGGATTGAACCCTGTTCCTCCAAAATATAAGACGGATGCTCAAACGATTAGGCCACCGCAGCGGTTGCTTTGTATTTTGCCTTGTTTATCAGTGTCACGCTGCGTCAAAAAAGGAATTTTCATGTGGTCACTTTTTAAATGATTTTCAACCTAAGCCGCACTTGCGCTAACACTCGGTTCTATACATCGACATAATAATAATAATAATTGGTTTTTGGGGGAAAGAAAATGGCGCAGTATCTGTCTCATATATTGTTGGACACCTGAACCGCGCCGTAAGGGAAGGGATAAGGGAGGGAGTGAAGAAGAAAGGAAGAAGAGGTGCCGTAGTGGAGGGCTCCGGAATAATTTCGACCACCTGGGGATCTTTAACGTGCACTGACATCGCACAGCATACGGGCGCCTTAGCGTTTTTCCTCCATAAAAACGCAGCCGCCGCGGTCGGATTCGAACCCGGGAACTCCGGATCAGTAGTCGAGCGCCCTAACCACTGAGCCACCGCGGCGGGGTATACATCGACATGCAGTTTTCGAGTTCCTGTCATGGCTGACACTGCAGAGAGGTTGAACGCTTTTGCGCTCTACTTTTTTTTGTCTTTGAGTTCATTCGATAAATACTCTTTCTTCTTCATCTGATGAATCGACGCCTCAACACAGGTGGTGGGCCGCTCTTGTAACTTCTACCCTTTTCACATGAAAAGTGCGCGTGCTGAATGTAGACATGTTCCTCGAAGGAAAGAGCGTTTAAGAATTATTACACATTGAGTGCGAAAGAAGCGATACTTGCAGAACACAAGCAGTCACGGGTAACTTGTGGCGTCATCAACCATTTGGGGGCATCATTATTTGCGAACTCTTTTAGCGCCTGTAAAATGCGCCTTGACAAAAAATAATTTGTTGAAGGAGTAACGTGAGGCCTATTTGCGCCATTCCACGTGATTACAGAAACACAACGATGGTTTTCTTTCTTATACACGGGGCAAAGAAGGAAGGTTGTCTTGGTTTATGGAGGCTTAACGTCCCAAGGCGACTCGGGCTATGAGGGAGGCCGTAGTGGAGGGCTCCGGAAATTTCGGCCACCCGGGGTTCCTTAACGTGCACTGATATGGCACACTACACGGGCCTCTAGAATTTCGCCTCCATCGAAATTAGACCGCCGCGGCCGAGATGCAAAGGAGCAAGTGACGCCTGCCGATGGCACCAGCCCAGCGTAGACAGTTTCTGTATCACCTTCCTGTCAGCACGTCTGTCAGGTCAGTGATTTCCCTACACACCCCTTGTTTTTCTGAAAGAACCCCCTTAATTCGTAGCGACTTTTTTTTTTTTTTACACACGATGGGGAGTTTTGTTTCATAGCGCCGGGAGAAGGGCATGTACACGAAGGGACGCATCGTCTACGGCTGTATTGCGGTGGAAGAAACCACGACTGCCGAGCTTCATAGCGCCAGGGCCATGGTGCAGGCATGCGAAACGTGCAGCAAGACGGTGGCGCCCCGTGGTGTCAGCCATTCGAAGTCTGTAGTGTGTTTCCTTGCGGCGGCATAGAGCAGCTTGCTTGCAATCGTAAGGGATTCGCGATGTCTCACATGTAGTGTTGAATCGCTGGATGACCAGATACTTACGCGAAGTACTCTTCAGGAAATAAATTCTGCCGTTTCTAAACACGGCCGTGCTTCCAAGACCACCAGCGGCAGCGTTGGGATTTTACGTCGCATGAAGCGAGTGCGGTCCTAACCAAATGCACGTGTGCACGCTCCGAAAATGTAATCATGCTTGTGTTACTTTTTGCGCCGCTGAAGGAACAAAGTGGAAACCAGCGAAGTGGTCTCGGCAAAGTGTCAACACCCCCCATAGAGGTTTAGACACACTTTCTCATTTCAACTCCTGGGAAAACGAATGTGTTAGGTGAAAGGCCGCTAGCATATGTTGAATGGCTAAATGTCGGAACAACTGTAAAAACAAGGTTTCTAGCTCAGGTCAAGCATGTTGTCCTCTAAAGTTTGTGATTACAACTGGGATCACGGGGCTTGAAAGCGTTCAAAAATGACCCTATATTATGACTTCTGCCTGCGACTCTAAAATAGCACAGAACATCCGCAGCACTCCTTCATTCCGAACGTCTTGCTAAGCACGCAGGACCATCTGACTTAAGCAGGAGTAAGGTAAGTTGCAGCTCAGCCCTTCCGAACCCAAGGGGGTTTAGTTGGCGTACCCGCCGTGGTACGTGGCTCAGTGATTAGAGCTTTGGGCTGCTCAAATCTCGGACGCGGCGGGTGCGTTCTGAAGGAGGTAAAATGCGCAAAGCGCCCGCGTGCAATGCCATGTCAGTGCACGTTAAAGATCCTCGGTTGGTCGAAAATATCCGGAGCCCTCCACTACAGCGTCTCCTTCTCTCCTCCTTCTTCCCCTCCGTCCTTCAACCTTTCTCCCGCGATACGCCTGAGCTGTCCACCGAGTAGTCAGACAGCGTATGTTTCCGTTCCCCACACCCCTCCGACCTTGCTTGGCCAGACCTAACCTAAGCCGTATCCCGGCTCAGGCGGCCGCATTTCTATGGAGGTAAACGCAAAAGGCGCTCACATGCTCTGCTACGTGCCATCATCATCAGCCTGACTACGCCCACTCTAGGACAAAGGCCTCTCCCATATCTCTAAAGCAACCGTGTCCTGTGCCCAACGCTCTAATCACTGAGCCACGTACCGCGGCGGGTACCCCGACCAAATCCCAACCAAACCCCGCAAGCTTCTTAATCTCATCCGCCCACCTGACTTTCTGCCGCCACCTGCTCTGAGGCTTCGCTACGAATCGTAAACTGCTGTTCCATTCCCAGGCTGTTGAACATTAGGTTTCTCCGCATGACTTCGACCCCGACATATGACTGACGTTCTAAACACACGCTGTAATACATTTAGTTGTACCCCCCTTTCCTCCCAAGGCGGCCTTGAGCGTTCCTCTTCCAAATAATATACTTTCAATCAAATAATCAATATTCAAACCCACCGTTCTACTTCGCCTGTCTAGGTTCTCGATTATGCGTTTAAATTCGTCCCCTGAGTTAGTTAGCAAGGCAATGTCATCAGCGGATCGCAGATTACTACGGTGTTCTTCATTTTATTTATTTATTATACCCTCAAGGTACGGTTGTACATTGAAGTAGGGAGGGGCAAAAAACAAAGGCAAATAACACAAACTTGAACTAAAGATGTAATCGTCTAAAATATAGAACAAACAATTTTTTTATCTTTTTTTGCGAAGCGAAAAGTAAACGAGCACTTTAAAGTTAGTAACACTTGCAGTCCTTTGGTAACAGTTTAAGGTGAATCAAGCTGAGCGATTTTGTATTGTCTCGAGGGACTGTATGAGGTTTAATTGCCCGGGATCTCTCACTGATGAGTCGTATTCACGCTGTGGACGAAGAGATAAGTTGAGTACAATAATAGTTTTATCGATGACGGTACAAGTAAAAAATTCCGGCAAATGTATCCAAGTGCGCCACTTTTTTTAGAGGTTATGTGATCAAGCTGTGTTTTTCAGGCTAAAGTATCGCCATTGTAAACACAAAGGTATCAAATCATGTTACACATTCTAATGGAGTGTTATTAATCAAATAGGTAGGAAGCATCACGTTAGTAGGGGACATCCTCGTAGGCTTACACTCGTGGAAGTTTAAATTGCATGAACCATGTACGGCACTACTCTGATATTATTAAGACCCGCCTGAGTAGCGAGAATATCTTAGTGATTAGAAGCATATATGGAACTTTATTCAGGAGCAACACTTTGGCGCCTAAGACGTCGATCGCCTGCTGCACGAGCAGGTGCTGTTCGTCTTCACCTTCAGCTCCAAACCACTCCAGCCAGGTCCAGACAGTGGGAAAGGGGTTGGGAAAGAAACCCGATTGTAGAGCAACGAGGCAGTGCAATAAACAATGGGAGATGTTGGCGTAAGGAGCACGGCAGTTGGGACATGCAACATCGCGACGGAATTCATACAGATAAAGCCGTAGAGGTGTAATAAGTTTCATAATTTGTATCTGTCGAAGGATGTGAGCCTCCCACACAGGAAGACTGGAATGAGGGTCGGGGTAGAGTTTACGTTCAAGGCGGAGAGCGTTGTAATTTTCTATGGTGGTGGCGCAAGGTAATGTACCGGCCCGCCCTCCGGGGGTCTTGGCCAGGGGATCAACGGTGCCCGAAGAAGAGTTTCACGGACTAGCTGGTTAGCCAGCTTACTGCCTTCAGTCCCCGTGTGCCCAGGGATCCAGAGGAGGAAGACAGGGCAAGGCTGCAGCGATGCAAGTGCGGCCTCGAGTTGCGTGGATAGGTATTGTGGGAGTGTTTTTGACTGAATTGAACTAATGGCTGCCTGGGAGTCAGTGTACACGGTACTGCTAGGCACAGGTGGGAGCGAATGAAAATGTTGAGGGGCGTGAATGATGGAGAGGACCTCGAGCGAGAGAATGTCAGGGGCTGTAAGAACGTGCTGCTATTGTGAGCGACAGGGAGAGAAAGGAGATGATGAAAGAGGGCTTGGCTACCGCAGCCGCGAGGAGCCACGCAACCGTGTACGCATCCGTGTACGCCACTCCATGAGTATTGGAGGGGGGAATATGATCAGAGGCAGCAGCATGTGGGCGGCCAGCACGCATGGCTGGTGACATATTGGAGGGAAGAGGAAGTATACGGAAGTTAGAAGACACTGGAGGGGAGAGAATAAGAGGAGCCGTCTGGATGGGGGGAATAGTAGTCTAGTTGAGAAGCCAGCGCCCATGAGCTGTACTGGAGAGTCGAGCCACTTGTCGATCGCGGTAAAGATAAAAAAGAGCGCGCAAAGGATGGAAGAAACCAGCGGCATATAGCTTATAGATGGGGGTGGTTGTGGGGAGGCGGAGAGCAGCCATATAGAGGCCGTGGAGAGCGGTGGCGAGAGTGTGCAGCTGGGTCTGAGTGGAGGAGGCGTATGGTACGAAGTAAAGAAATCTGTTAAGAGGCAGCACGCGAGCCAGTCGACAGGCGTGCGCTTCTCGCAGGCCGGAGCCCCACCTCATGACGCGGAGATGTAGGTGAGTTACAGAATGACAGGTAGAAGCAGCCGCATAAAGAGTCCAGACGTGCTTGGCGGAATGCCTTACGGACACTGTGACCAGGGCATGAAGTTGAGAGCTGCCGCAGGTAAAGCGCAAAATGCGCCCGTGTGCTGTGCGATGTCAGTGCACTGTGAAGATCCCCAGGTGGTCGAAATTATTGCGCAGCCTTCCAATACGGTGTCTTCTTCTTCCTTTCTTCTTTTACTCCCACCTTCCGCCCTTCCCACGCGGCGCGGTTCAGGTGTCCAGCCAGGAGTTACTGCGCCATTTCTTTTCGTCAAAACTGTGACGTTCCTTGTGTGTGCTACGAGGGTCCGCGTTCGACGGCGCGGCGTAGACGGAGCCCCCAGTGGCGGCGAAAGCACTCAAGGGAAAACAAGTCAGCTGGAAGAGAGGAGATCGGCGACAGCCGGTCTCGTTTTGGAAGCAGCCAGCACACATGTTTCTACTGTATATGGCTGCAAGCAACTTGAGTGGGATTGCTTTCGGGCCTGCCGCCATGGACCGCACGGAAAAGACCCAGGTGACAGCTGCGTCCAATTACCGAGCCATACTCGTTGAGAGTGAACGACCAAAACGAAGGGGTTTAAGCACAACCGGACCCCCTTTCCATAGTGTCGGCACGTGTCGAACGCCGCCGCCGCCGCCGCCGCGGGGAGACGGGCGTTATCTTCCCCAATTGCCGTGACCGTGCCGAGGACAAAGGGGCCTCGTTTCGGCGGGCCTGGCCCCGTGACAAGACGGCGGGCATCATCACCAACCCTTCCGAGCACATCCCAGGACAAGGGACCACTTTCCCGGCCTTTTAGTGACCTCGCGTTCCGGCCTTGAGTGGCGAGTGTCATTTGATGGAGAACGGAGGTCGGTGACCCGCGGGAACCGTCAGCGGGCCAGAGACCGTCTGCCACAGCCGACGCTACCTCGACGACAACCTTCTTTCCCTCGGACTCAACACGTGACGGGGGCGAGACCATAAGTGCGGTGGTGTGTTTGTGCGCCCAAGTGAAAGCCCTAGGCCCCTCCCACTCCGGCGTGGGCGTCCTCACCCTAGGGAGTGTGGGGATAAGAGGATATAAAAATCGACAAGGAGTACGGAAGAAAGAACGCTGAGGACGACATCGTTCGCCAAGGGGGCCTTCAGCGCCGAAGCCCGACGGCGTGCAGCTTCTGCCAGCAACCGTTCGAGCTCAACTCCGGAGCCCCTCAATCGTCCCCATGAAGTCGTCGGCACGTAAGCTCGGACACCCGAGCCTCTGATGTATAATCATGTATAATTATTGAATATATCTGTTTGTTTAAACTGAGCCATACGGTGTCTCTTTGCCTCTCCGTCCCTTGTGGACCTGCGCATTATGGGGGGTCGTCACAAAACCATTTTCACGGCGCGGTTAGTGCCCGTTAAGACACGCGACAGTTACTGCGCCTGTGATTTCCTCAAAAACTATTTTTTTTCTGCTGCCTCTACTGCGTTATTGCTCCGCACCGCGATGGTGGTCGCCTCATCTGACGTCATGCTAGCCGGGACGCGCAAACTGCGAACTACTCTGAGAAACCAGCAAACGCGCAAGTAAAAGCTGGCTGCCGCCGCGGTGGCTCAGTGGTTACGGCGCTCGGCTGCTGGCCCGAAAGTCGCGGGTTCGACCCCGGCCGCGGTGGTCAAATTTCGATGGAGGCGAAATTCTAGAGGCCCGAGTACTGTGCGATGTCAGTGCACGTTGAAGAACCCGAGGAGGTCGAAATACTACTGCGTCCCTCATAGCCTGAGTCGCTTTGGGACCTTAAGCCCCAAAAACCAAACCAAACCAAACCAGTAACAGCTGTCGTTGTAGAGCGGTCATTCTGCCATAATCAGTCTTTTCCGCTAATCGGTTTTCAGCTCGTGAAGCAGACGTGAAATCAAAGGCGCTCAGCGTTGCCCTCGAGCAGCGTACACGTGGCTCTATGCGCTGCGCGCCGACCTCCTCACGCACAGCGGGGGCGATTCTCGATGACGTCATCGCCCGTCGGAACTTCGCCCGATTCGCCCCCTTTTTACGACTTTCCCCGGAGCACGCACACACGGCACGTCCGCGATCGGGCGCAGCTTGGCTGGCGGGGAGTCCCACCTCCGAGAATACAGCGCCGCACTCACGCCACGAGCGGCACAAAGGAGCAGACACGCGCTGATGATCGCGTCCGCACAATGCCGTCCGCGCGCATTTTTCTTTCGCCACGCGTCTTCTTCTCGCAAGGCACGCGTCCAGCAGATGCGTGTGTGCGTGCCGGGCATCATCGTGCGGCGCGATGCCCCGTTCGAACGCAGGGGCAGCGCCGTAATACCGGAGCTGCACGGCAGCACGGAGCCCCCGGCGGTTCAAGAAGTGCGGGCGGGGGGGAGGGGGGGAGGGGGGTAGCAGGCTGAGTGGTCCCGATGGGCACGGCGGGCGGCTTCCGTACACCCCACCCCCCGAGAGTCTATACGAAACTCCATAGCCGCCCAGGCCCGCTTGCGTTGCGATGCAAATTGGCGCCTTTGATGGATGTCCTTTGGACAGGAAGCTGAGGCGCCTGTCCCGGGGACGTTCGCTCTCGAGTCGCTGAAATGTGGCGCGTGCGTCTTGGGCGCTTTTCAGCCTCGTTCTCTTTCTTCGAGAGCAAGGGCACTGCTGACTGCTCGCGGCATTTAGCTTCTCTTTTCATACTGTTCACTCGTAAATGATTCATGCTCTAGCGACGCCTTCTGCCGCTAAGGGAACATGAGAATGAACGGCGGGGAAAAAGAAGAAACGAGGCTCCATCTAAATGAACCGAGAAATTTCTCATCGTTCACTTATCGCGCCGCGCGGGCGCAGTACGTTCCGCTCAGCGCTCGGGATTCTCCGATGCGCCGCCTTCCCAGTGGATGTCGTTTCGACTCGCGTGCTCGAGCAAACTTTGAAGCGGGCTGACTCGCCAGCGAGCTCAAACAACGCGCAGCCTGCGTGGGCGTCCTTTTTTCTTGCTTCACCTGACGGGAAGAAAAGATAAAATAAAATACGCACCTGCGCAAATCATCCTACTAACTATGGCCGCGGGCTCAAGACATTTCACTGGTAAGTAATTCGCTCATTACCACTGCGAAAGCTTCGTGGTTCGCACAATTAGCACAACGAATGCACACGGGTGCGGCGGTTCCCTTATGTGCCACGGGCATAAGCGGCAGTGCGCAGTTTAACATTGCATTCGTGCGTTCTGGCCGTAATGCGGTTTCCAGCCGCTCGGGCTTTCCGATAACTTACGCCAGCTGCTTCGAACGACTTCTAGTTTAATGACGATCCCGGAGGTAGAGGCGCCGCAAAAACAGAGAATGTGATCGCGGACAGCAAACAGTAAAGGCAACGGCCAGCCGACTGGGGGTATTCATTAACTTCGAATGACCGACTTGTGATTTTTATCGCGCCTCGCCTCCAGTTTTGCTTTCTGCTCGACGATGGCTCCCACATGAGTTGCTGGAGGCGGCGGCAAGAAATTAATATCACAGCCCGTCACCCATCCGCATATAGAGAAGCAAGCAAGAAATGGCTATCGTCGCATTCACTGTCCCACAGGACGCTGCGTGACGATAGCAAAGAGAAAACCTACCGTCTTTGCCAAATGTAACCAGGCTCCATGGTTTGCTTATCACTCGTGGCCCTTACCGTTTCCCTAAAGGTCAAACAGTCGAGAACGGTGACGACATGGGCTGGTCAGTCCGATTAATGAACTTCTTTTTAACTCTCATTTCCAGAATGAGGTTTAGAGCTTGACAGGCGGCTTAAGTGCTCAACGTGATGACCGGTTACTTTTGGCATAGGCTGCATTTGCATCCTGTGCGTCTGCTTCACCGCAGGAGAATTTGATGTCAACAGCTACGGCCTCACAATGAGTGATGCGTATTGAGTAAGGTCGTGAGCCACTGTGATTATCGCGATAGTTGAGTCTGACCACCGTGCAAGAGAATATCGGCTGCCGAGCCCGAGGACGTGGGTTCAGTTCACGCCGTGGCGGCCCCTTTTGATGGTGGCGAAACAAAAAGGCACAGGGGGCTCTTTAATACTGCTTACGTGCTGTGGAAGCAAAAGCATGTGTGCGCTGCCGTGAGCATTCAACCTCGACGCAGGTTACGCACTGAGAAAAAAAGACGCGCCTTCGAACGCTGATTCCACAAACGCTGAATCCGCAAAGCTCCCAGTGAAACGCTCGGACACTCGGTTCGAATACCTGTCGCGAGCTAGCCTCCAACCTGACTAAGAGACGTATGCTATATGCAAATAGAAATCGTTTGACTCCACCCGCAACGGTGCGCGACGGACGGTTGCGTCAGAATGTTTAGACGAAATTGTTTTTTGAGGAAATAAAATGGCGCAGTAACTGTCTCACATCTCGTTGGGCACCTTAACAGCGCCTTAAGGGAAGAGGTAAAGGGTCTGGGAAGGCATAAAATTGAACGGGCACATGTCGTTGGTTCCAATCCCTGTCGCAAGCTAGCCCCCAACTTGACTAGCACATGTAAGATAGCACACTCCCACCTTCATCCCTTCCCTGACAGCGCCATTTAGGTGTCCTACCGAGATGTGGGACAGTTACTGCGTCTTTTATTTTCGCTCAAAGCCAAATTTCAAATTTGCTAAGGAAAGGCCTGTCCCTCACACCGTCGGGAACTCGGCTTCTAACAGCGCAACCTGAGTTCAAATGGACATCAGCGGACTTGTAGCACAGGTGCAGCTGATAGGCCGCCTTCCAAGCCACAAAACCCTCCACAGTGCATGCACAAGTTCGGACAGCGTCATGTATACCATGCCCGCTGCAAGAAAGGAAAAGCAGCACAGAGCACCAGCCCGTTTTAGTGAGCCTCAAGTACTCGGACCTGCAAGTTCGACCGCAAGCGGCGCTTTACGCTGTCTCGCGAAATCCGTGCTGCGTTGTGGACGCTGGAGCCGGCGTCACCGAATCAGAGACCAGGTTCGCGAAGCGGTGCGCACGGGACAACGGCTCGCATCTGCCTCGCACCTTAGCCGCCTTATCATCGCCCAACGTGATTGGCCAACGCACGGGAACCTAACAGTCACACTTCGTCGACTCGGTCTCTGATTCGCAGACACCTGTTTGGCTCCCCACACCACTGCACCGACTTGTGTGGAGCACAGCCACAAGACAGGTGTATGACTGCGGCGCACAGAAAAACGGAGGCAGACAGAACGGTTTCCTCTCTGGGGGACCTCGCTCGCTTAGCGGCTATGAGCCATCCGACGACGACACAGCCTTGCTCGTCGCGAACGCGTGTGGCGGCGTTTAATCAAACGATTGACTTTATCTCCGGGCCCGCTGCTCTTGAGCAGCGGACGGCGGCGCAGCTCGGGGAGACGCCGGGAAGGCCGCAAAGCTCATTACACAGCCGGCGCCGCACAACGACTCTCAAGGCGGCGATAAAGCACGCGCTCATAAAGCTCGCTGTCATCGGAGACGCCGCCGTGATTGCGGCCGCGTGTCTCTGGGCCTACGTGGCTATAGGCCGCCCAAAACGGCCTGCTCCTGTGGTCTCTGTCCCGACCACACTTGGCGCGGAGGATCTCGAACGACGAGGCGTCGGGAATGTCTCGAGGCGTTCGAGAATCGTTCAGCGTAGAAGCTGCGGTTCAACTTTCCCACTTCCCTACGGCTTGTAGGCACTGGCATCTTACGAAGTGTCACGGTTTGCCATTTCTCGCTTGCTCGTCGGGCAACGCCGCCTTACCCTTTTTCTGAGCGGAAGGTTCTTCTTAGGTGCAGCGAGAGCCGTGATTGCAGTTCCCCTTGACAACAGTGCTGCCAATAAGGCAGAATAAGCGAGCTTTTGTTTCATTATTTTATGCCGCCTGCTCAAGCACTGGTCGATCAGTATGAGCACAAGCAAGTCGAGACAGCGGTTCAGATGTAATGCGAAACGCAAAAAAGGCCCGTGTACTCTGCTGGTCGAAATTTATGGTTGGTTGGTTGGCCTCAAATACAAATGGCACATACCCACTACGGGGGAGCGGCCAAGACAAAGGCGGTGAATAGCTGAAAGCAGAAGCGTTTAGAGGGGGAAAAAAGTATTAATAGGGTACAGGCTGCCAGATTGGACGACGCAACGACAGGGGACCTGCTGTTGATGATGATGATGATGAACTCAGGGGACCTGTTAGCTAGGAGCCCTCCTTCACGGCCCCTCTTCGTCTTCTCCATTCGCTCCATTTTTCATCCACTGCCTAAATCACTATACAATAATCACTGCTGGCCTACTAAGCAGTGCTGAACTTCCCTTTTCTCAAAACACATGCTTTCGCATTCCTCCACGTAAGCAGACTTAAGTACCCTCAGAATTTTTTACAATTACTTCAGTTTGAGCCTCCCCTTCCGTCGTTTAAGTGTGTGCACACTAGAAATATATTGAAAACAAAGTATTTTCATAATGTGACAGTCAATGCAGCAGCCCACTTTTGTGCTTTGCTGGCACAGGTGCAGCAGGGGACCAATTACTGTAACTCTGTCATTCTATATTTACATTTCGTTGTCGGTTCATCAGCTTGTCATCTTTGTGATGGCCCGCACTAAATGCAAGAGGGGTGGGGAATAGTTGGCTAGGACCTAATTTGGCGGGAAGACCAAGGAATGTGTGCGTTGAAAGAGGATGGTGTTTCTTTTGCCCTGTTTACTAATAAGTAATTTAAATGTAATGGCATTGCTTTTCGGAAGTACCTGTAATGTAATTCCATTACTTTATGCAAGCGGTAATTGGTAATGTAATTTAATTGCATTTCAAAAGTAATTTTCCTCTGTATGATCCACATGGCGATTCACAGCCGACGGCAACGATAAAAGGTAACGTCTCCAACATAATCTGCCAAAGCAAATGCACTGAAAGTGGTGGTAAACGTAGTCACTACTCATTGGTCCCAACTACAGAAATCATACCGGCAATACAAGATCATTTTACACGACCTAAAGGGATACGTGTGTGTCAATTCTGAGAAGCAGGCTATTTTGGTCTGCGCCTACTTCACTACCTGCTGCAAACTGAGGATACCATTTTCCAGTAAATCATAAGCATCATCAGATATTGTGTTATTTTTTTTCCACAGTGCTGATACTACTGAGCACCAAGCTGGAACTCAAAATCAAGGCAGTGCGTTTGATTGCAAATGCGTAATCACATGAACAAATTTGTGGAGCATAACGCGACCAATCGGCCCCTTCAACAGGCTGCACGGAACAAGCTCAGGCCACTGCGATAAAGAGCGAATCTGTAAGAAAGCTTGCACTCAAGACTTAATGTGCGTAGTTCGTCACCAAAAGCGAATAGTTGGGCACGAGCCGTCACCGAGTGGTGCCCTGTGGCGTTAGACGGATGTCGAAGATTGATGAAAATAAGATCTGTGGTTTTTTAGGAGCGACTGCAGTATTACCTTGTGGAGTTTTTTTTTTTTTTGTTTCATATTTCCACGAAGGTTTTTAATGCTTAATCTAAAGCCAATTGGACAGAGCACGGTGCAAACCGAAAGAGAGATTTGTTTCGATAGCGGAATGCGGCAAAGGATGGGCATTCTTTCGAAGGGCGGTTCGCTACTTCCAACATCCAGAATATTGTTGCACAGAAATACGCGGTGCGCACGGTAAAACACAAAAAGGCACGTCAGCCCAAAACAGGACCGAACAAAAGAGGACTCGTCAAGCAGAGCAAGGGGACGGGTAGTAAATGAAAGAGGGAAAGGTCACAATTCACCTGAGACGCGAGCTGCTCCACAGAAGCGCGTCGAGCGGAGGGAAAGGGTTGCCAGCCCGATTCCAGTGCCGCGCGTGCCACGCGTGCCTACAGCCCTGCGCAGACCGCGCCGAGGTTCGGAGGGGAGGCGACGCATCGCGGCTATAAATCTCCGGGGGCCTTTTCCTAATCCCCCAATCTGGAGAGCGCTCTCCCAATCAATAGGGCATGCCTAATGGGGAAATGAAAGCTCCGTTCGCCCGCGGGAACCTCTTTTGGCGAGGTCTGCCCAGAGGTCCCAAATCGGGTTAGGTGCCGCGGTTGGCCGGACTCGGCGGCGTCTTCGGACAGATTGCGAAACGCCGGTTAACGGAGTTAGCGCGCACACGCATTTGCATGGCGGGTCTTTGTGGCCTGCGCTACACTTACGCTGCCCAAGTATGCCCAGCGCAGGCAGATAACGGGGCAACTTGGCGGCCTGAGGAAGATGTCAAGGACGGTGGCCTCAAGCGAGCACGCGCAGCCAGCGTAATGCGATGTTTTCAGAGCACGAGACAAATCGCCTCAGGCGGAATGGTGTCCGCAGTAATGTTAATTGCGTTTATCCATGGCCACCCTACATAGCAGCGGCCAAGGGCAGAGTGTCGCATGTCAGCAGATGAGCCAGAAGACAATCCAGAAGACATCGCTCTGGAATCGAGGCTTCGAAGACAAGCTTCGCTTTTCGTGTGCTTGTCTCCTTAAGCGCTGTCATCAGCACCCTATACTTCCTTTAGTTCGACCTTCACACAGGTGAGGTATTTTTCTTTGAGCGAACTATATTCCCAGGCGTTAATTTTTCGCAACAAGGAGGTTCGATCAGCCAACGTTGTGCCGTAGAATATTTGCTCATAGCACACACGGTTACCTGGTGGCTCATTAGATAAATGTTTTACCCACACAAAATACTCGTACGTGGGCACCCCAGATGGGTGGTTGACGGGATAAAACTGGGAATTTACACCAACAGATTCTCAATCGTTATTTGCAAGAAGTGGGTCCCCAAGCTCTCTCTGAATGAGGCAATGACAACGACACTGCCACAGAAGTAATCGTTGATATATGGGCTGTACACGTGCCGCTCCACGTTTCACATCGAAAGTGGCCCATACAATTCACGTTAACGAGCGACGCGTCCTTATGGTCGAGTGCCTGTCACTCGGGTTTCTGTCACATTTTTCGGTGCTTTTTATATTATGTCTTTTTATGCGCCCTTCCTATCGGTGGGCCACAAGCTCCCGGGTGGAGGTAAGGATGGTCCTGCAAAGAGAGTCAGCGTTCTTTTTTCTGCCTCTTGTTAAAAGTTGTGGTGAAAAAGACCGCAAATTATAAGTGGGAAGGTGCAGGGAGCCAAATATGCAACTGCGTGCACCACTTCCCAGCGAGCACATCACCGAGGAGCGAGACGTAATGCAACGGTTGTCAAGCCGAATCACAGCCGCGTGCCACTCAGGGGCACGAACGATTCTGGCATCGCTTCACGTCTCGGCGCCTCCGGAGATGAAGTACAGCATTCCGCCTAAACACAATAGGGTTTACGTGGCGCTGCAAGAGAAGAGAAGAGAAGGAATAAGGAAAGGCAGGCACGCTAAACCGTCACAATGCCCGGCAGGCAACCCTACCCTACGCAGAGATATAAAAGAGCGACTAGTTGAGTCCGTCGTGTTAATGATATCGATTCGTAAAAACAAATCGGAGAAAAGTCGAAATTTGAGCATGGAGGCAGCTTGCGTTTCATTAAGATGTCGCAGCATCTGTGATTTTCCCACGAATCAAGATTAGCTCGGTAGCCATGGCGTTATTCTAGGCTTTGGAGAGCTGGAAGATTGGGTAAGTCCACGACTTGTAGAGCGCTTCTAACTGCTGTGGTCTGAAGTTTATCTATAATAATGCACGAATGGAAATAAGCAGCGACCTCAACATCAACCCTAGAGGAGAGTAGTTTTAAAACACGTTATCATCATCAACCTGACTGCGCCCACTGCAGGGCGAAGGCCTCTCCCATCTCTCTCCAGTTAACCCGGACCTGTGCCAGCTGTGGTCACCTCATCGACGCAAACTTCCTAATCTCATCCGACCACCTAACTTTCTTCGGCCCCCTGCTACGCTTTCCTTCGCTTGGAATCCAGTCCGTTATCCTTAAGGACCATCGATTATCTTGCTTTCGCATTCCATGCCCTGCCCATGCTCATTTCTTCTTGATTTCGACTAGGATGCCATACCCGCGTTTGTTCCCTCACCCACTCTGCTCTCTGCCTGTCTCGTAATGTTACACCTATCTTTTTCCTTTACATTGCTCCCTGCGTTGTCCTCATTTTAAGTGTAACCCTTTTCGTTGGCCTCCACGTTTCTGCCTCATACGTGTGTACCGGTAATATACAGCTGTTGTACACTTTTCTCTTGAAACATGCAGGTAAACTTCAATTCATGATCTGAGAGAACCTGCCATATGCGCTCCGCCCCATTCTTATCCTTCTAGTTATTTCCCTCTCATGATCCAGATCAGCTGTCACTACCTGCCCTAAGTAGACGTATTCCTTTACCACTTCCAGCACTTCGATGCCAATTGTGAACTGCTGTTCCTTTGCTAGACTGTTGAACATTACTTTTGTTTTCTGCATGTTAATTTTTAGACCCAGCATTCTGCTCTGCCTGTCTAACTCATTGATCATGATTTGCAACTCACCTCCTGAGTGACTCAGCAAGGCAATGTCATCAGCGAATCGCGGATTATTTAGGTATTCCCCATTTACTCTTATCCCCAACTGTTCCCAATTCAGGCCTCGCAATACCTCCTGTAAACAGGCGGAGAAAAGCATTGGCGAGATCGTGTCCCCTTGCCTGACGCCTTTCCTTATTAGAATTTTATTGCTGACTTTATGGAGGACTATGGTAGCTGTGCAGTTGCTATATATATCTTCCGGTACTTCTACGTAAGGCTCTTCTGCACCCCGATTCCGCAACACCTGCATGGCTGCTGAGGTTTCGACTGAGTCAAATGTTTTCTAGTAACATATGAAGGATATATACGTATATGTTTTTATATTCTGCGCATTTTTCTATCACCTGCAGCCTGACGGTGTGAATATGGTCTATTGTCGAGTAACCTTTAGGGAAGTCAGCCTGGTCCTTTATTTGATTGAAGTCTATGGCTGTCCTCATTCTGATCATGATTACCATTGTACATACCGTGTAAGAAAGGGACATTATACTGATCGGTATGTAATTGTTCAAGTCCTTGAAGTCCTCCTTTCTGACAGACTCAGATAATGTAAGCGTCCTTCCAAGCTTCTGGTACGCTAGCTCCAAGTCTTAAGGCATTGGGTATACATGTACAGGATGTTTAAATCAAATATGCACTGCTGCGCAATTCCCCTATTAAAGGGCAGCACTATTTGTCGAAGTAGACGACAGAAACACGAGCAAACTAAGACGAAGGCTCTGCATCTAATTTGTAAGAAGACGTTGCATGTAAAGAGACCTTACAATCCTACCAACATCGTGGAGCTTTCTTTGTAGAGTTAGTCAACCCTGCACTGTCTACGGCGCGTACACAGGGGGACGACGCCGTCAGACTGCGCGGCTGTGGGCAGCCCCAAGCTTCCGCAGCGCACGTGCTATAGGCGCGGTTCTGATTGGTAGCGCCCAGTATAATCACTGGGTGAGTGAAATGGGAGAGTGAAACGCGTTTTCGTCTCATCTTTTAATTTTGAATTATCTGAGTGGAATAACCTTTATTTGCATCTGCATGCTTCTATTTCAATAATAATTTTGCACTTGTCTCTGGAACGCATGTGGAATTTATTAAATCAAATTGACTGGCACTGCGGAAAACATCGTGGTGCCCCCCTTTAATGTCCACTCCAATTTTTTTTATGAAAAGCAATGCCTCAGAGGCAAAATGCCTACCCAACATGTATTATGTGCTTTAAAATGGCACCAAGTTCGTTCTGCTGGCAAAATGCAGAATCCAGGCGCCGAGCTGATCGGCCCACCGCAACTTCTCCTCGTTTACAAGAATTCTACAACTGGCGCATAGTATTGCATCAACTTTCTAGCGCATCGAATTCACGTAACGTCGAAAATGCACTAGGAAAGCTCGTCGCGGTGGATTGAGAAGAAAAAGCCGACTTTCGCCGCGCATGTAAATGCGATCGCATCGCATTATAGGAATTGTCAGAGGGGAATTTCCTGCGGGTTCGGTGCGCTCGCCGAGCTCCGAGACAGCAAAACCGGTGAAAAAATTGCGATTTCGATGGCGGCGCCGGATCCCTCCACAATGTGCGCTATACATACACGGGTGTACTTTTCTCCAACGACACGCTTGGCCTCGCGAAGACTTTGAGAATCTTTACAATGCATTTTCTTCGTGGCTCTACGAGCGCTAATCGTATGTTCTCACCCTGTAAAACAGCCCAATTTTTGATGGCCGAACTTGCCGCTAGTGTGGTTGGATGCAGACGTTCTTTGCGGTAAGCTAGCCATATCTGGCGGCGACGCTGCTGGTGCTGTGAAAGTCAGTCAACGTCGACAAAACCATCACAACGTACAAACGCAATGTTCCATTCAAGACCACGTGTGACAGAATCGGGATCATGACGCCACAGCGGTTGACGAGTTAGGCAGGAAGGATTTAAAAAAAAAAACGGAAACCGGTTTCGCCGCTGCTTTGCCTTCAATATGCGACAACGTGTGTCGCCGCCATTGCGCCAGAAATTATGCGCAACATGTAAACGCTGGCGCATCGCATAACCGTGATGAGCTAGGAAATGCGATGCGCTACTGTCGCATTCGGTCGAATCCACATAACCACGGCTGCCCGGCGCCCGGTGGCACCTCGCCCAAACAAGCTCGGACGTGCCCGGAGCCGGCGCGGACCGCCGCCGATGAGTCACCCTCCTGACGGAATGTATGCTGCAACCATTGGTCAGCAACCGATGGTTTAAAAAGCGAGCCCTAAGGTCGGAGAAAGAGCAGAGAGCGAGGCGCAGCGATCGAGTTCCATCGCTCGAGCGAGCCCGTCTCGAGAAGCCACTTTGTTGTCGGCCTCCATGCCGTACTGGCACGTGAATATTGTATATAAATCCCTTTGCATTTGCTCCTACGTCGACCTTCCTCGGCTGGCCTGCCCTTGCTTGGGCGCCATGCCGACTGCCCAGAAATTCGTCCACTGTATCGTGACGACCACAACGTCGCATCAAATAAGTCGAAGGTGGCGCCAATGGCCGACCGCGTCTCCTTTTTCCACGGATGCCGCATGAGCAACCTGCGGAGCGCTTCACAGCCTTTTGAGTGCATGCAATGTGCCTCAAAGGCTAGAAGATTCATGTTAAGCAATTCCCACACTCTAAGAAAAAAAGGAGTGGTCTTACTCCTTTAAGGGGGTAAATCCACTGACGCTGTGGCGACCCCCTTTGGGTGCAAAGTTACTCCTTCGTCGGGGGAGTAAGTGCGTACGGAGTAATGTTTAGGCTGTTATCGGGGTAATGTTACTCCGTTTGGTCAAGTGTAAGTATACGCCTTTGATGACTAACGTTACCCTTCCTCAGAAAGAGTAACGCTTAGGCCATGAAGGTGCAAACATACGTTTTATTTTCTGGTGCATATTTGCACCCACTCGGAATAAGCTTATGCTCAATCTCAGAGCGTAAACTTATCCTTGCAAGGGTTATGGTTAAGCCTATCTAATGAGCTTACTACAACACTGCTAGAGTACAACTTTGCACCTTATCAATGGGTGTAACATTGCTCGGCGAAAGCATATGGTTTTGCTCTTTTAGGTGCACCTTTACGCCGTGTAAGGAAGGGTAACCTTAAGCGTAAACTTACCCTCGCAAGGGCTATAGTCAAAACCTACCTAATGAGTTTATTACAACGCTTCTAAGGTACAACTTTGCACCGTGTCAATGGGCATAACATTGCTCTGCAAGTGTGCATGTTTTGCTCTTTTAGGTGCATCCTTACGTCTCTTTTGGAAGGGTAACCTTAAGCGTAAACTTACCCTTCCAAGGACTGTAGTTAAATTTATCTAACGAGCTTATTACAACGCTTCTAAGGTGCAAATTTGCACCGCATGAGAGGGCATAACACTACTCCGCAAGCGTGTATATTTTGCTCTTTTATATGTATCTTTACTACGACTCTTGCAGAAGGGTAACGTTACCGTCCAGAGGAATGTACTAAACCCTTATTACAGTGTATTGTTACATATTCTCGAAAGAGACGCACAGGCACGTTCACTGTGATGCGAGGCACCCATTGTTGTTAAAAGCAAGGTCGTTTCTGGGCCTGTTAAGGAAACCACTTCACTTTGTAGGTGCGCGCTAATGGTGCATCTACTGCAATGTATAACTCACATTGCAACTAAACTTAGCATTATCATACACCTGTAGAACGAAGCTGCTTGCCGAAAAGGCATAACCACCTCGATGGCCGGCAGTTCAGAGATGTTTTTCTCTCCCACATTCCTGGTTATGTTAGTGTTAGTGCGATAATCTGTGGCGTGCCGCGTAGCACTTCAGTGTGCACTTCTGCACGCCAGTGATAGAACATCAGTGCGCACGACAGGGTTTATTTTTTTAATGAATTTAAAATTGCAACATAACACAGAAGTCTTCTGCCAACGCCATGATGGCATCCATGCTCCAAGTGAACCTGTGTGAAAAAAAAAAAAGATCGTTGAAACATGACGGACAGTGCACACATTTAACGCATGAATTCACCATTAGCGGAAACCTGTCAGTCATCCTCTCTGTAAGGCTTGTTTTCCAACCAAAAGATCTCCAGCCCAAACGACACACTCTCATTCTTCGAGCGAATGAAAACTGCGGATGGTCGCAATCTGCCTGCAGCAGTCTAGGAAGGAAAAGGAGGGAGACCGTATTTTGTCATAGTGCTGTGGGGAGTAGGTTGTTCCTTGTTCTGGCCACGGGTGTAGTGGGGTAAAGGGAAGTTAGCGCGAGGGTGTTGTTCAGCAGGAAGTTTTAAGAAAGTGTAGTATGAGGTAGCTCAATACTGCTGGCACAGGAACAAAGGCCCAGTTTCTTCTAGTTCCTGCCTAGCCTCTACTGCAGTGCTACAGAAGGTTGACCTTGAAGTAAACTGGAGACATTCCTGAGTTTACTCAGAAGGGGGAACTTGACTATTTTCTTTTCCTCAAACAATGCGAGAGCGTCGTCTGGAAACGAGACCGTTTGGTTGGAAAACAAGCCTTGCGGAGAAGCAGATTTACAGATTTCTGCAAATGATCTGTTTCATTTATGAAATCAAAATTTAAGCTTCGGCAGTTTTGGCCAAAAGCGTGAAGGTGTATGTGTGGCGTTTTCGAATCGAGCATACTGTAAGGCGTAATAAACAAAAAAAAATGAACCCCCTTTGGACACCAAATCATCGCAGTGGCTCAGTGGTTATGGTGCTCGGCTGCTGACCCGAAAAACGCGGGTTTTATCCCGGCCGTGGCGGCCGAATTTTCCATGGAGGTGAAATGCTAGAGACCCATGTACTGTGCGATGTCGGTGCACGTGGAAGACCCGCAGGTGGTCGAAATTATCCGGAGCTCTTCACTACGGCATCCGTCATAGCCTGAGTCGCTTTGGGATGGCAAACTTCCATAGAACCAAACATATCTGAAATGCAGTGGAAGTTGGGCGCAGCTCCCACTTCGAAATGGCCTAGTTCTTTATCTACAGTGTTTTTCTGGCTTTGATTCAAAAGGGCATACTATGACCCTGGAACATTTTTACTAACAAAAACAAGCTGAAATAAACATTGTTCAGCTGATGAGCAGTAATGCTTTTGGCACAAGCAAAATACAACTTGCGTAACATCAAGCACCCTCTACAATTTTCCAACCGAAAACCCTCAATCACAGACGGAAATCTGACATTCTTCTTCGAATAGGGAGGGGAGATGTCCCTTTATCTGTTTGAGAGGGAAGTTGTTGGAAGGACACAATAGAGCAGGGCTGCGAACTTGAGGAGCGGGCTAGACAGGTACTCGTCAAGGAATGTATTATTAGACGCCTTTAGCATACCGGGAACACACCGGTTTACCCGACCCCTCCTGCGCACGCGCAGTGGTTCCCCCTAATTCCAACAATGCCACTGCGCGTGCTCAGGAGGGGTCGGGTAAACCGGTATACGTCTCAATTATGCTAAAAATGTCTATAACCTTTCGACGACTTCCGTTTATATCTACAAAGATGGTGATGAGCATCGACTTCAGGTTCTCCCACACTAGGGGGCAGTCCCCTTCACATTTTGGAAAAAGAATACAATGGAGGGCGACTTACTCATCTCCCCTCGCGCTAACTCTTTCATTCAGCAGAGCAGGAAGTGAAAACGCGGTTTGAACTAAAACATCTATGGTCCGCCTGGTCGGGTTCTTGAGATAGTTAAGAGAAAACTGACGCCAACCATCCGACTAATGAATTCAGAATCCAACCCCCTCGCCGACCACTCCGATCACCGGATAGCCTTCGAGAAGGTGAGCGTCTTGCACCATGGAACCAAACATGTTCAAGAGGCGACATGTTGAGTCATGGCACATCCGGCTCACAAAAGAGGCGATGAATAGGACTCCAAGAACGCTCCCCTCCGCGTACGTTAGTGGACTGTGCCACGTGCTAACAAAGGGAGAGCGAAGGCAGCAACCCGCTGCTGCGGCTGGCACAGAGTTTTTTTTATATAGTCACCCCTGAAGAAGGGACCGAGTAGGTCCAGAAACGTTGGGCAAAAATAAAAATATTGGTTGGCGTCAGTTTTCTCTCAACTTTGAAAACGTGGTCTGTGAACAAGGATTTTTGGTTAGAAAACAACTTCCCGTAAGTCAGCTTGCAATTTTGCAAGTTGTCCATATAAAAGGTTCAACTGCCTGCGTGCAACAAAATCGCATGCGCACTGATTCGTGAGTTTCTTTCTGCAACAACTTGCAAAAGTATATGTTAGCTTCTGCAGCAGGATATTTTCCGACTGAAACCTCTCGTATACAGACAGCAGTCCCGCATTCTTTTTAGAAAATGAAGGTGGGAGAAGTCCCTTATTGCATCTGGTGACCGACTGACGCATTTTGCATTTTGTGGGCAGGGGGAAGTAAGTGAAAACGCAGACTGCGAAAAATGTCGTCTTTGTTGGAAAATATCTTCTAAGCCAGGGGCAAATTTTGCAAGTTGCCAACTGTCATGAGGACTTAGTGACGTGAAACGGCGATAGAAAATTGTTTGCGGGTGAAGCTGAAGCAAGCCCTTAGGGCTTGGAGGGAATGCTAGAGTACGGGGGGAAAAATACGCCGTATTTTTGCATTAAAAGTGAAAATAATCCTGCGCGCGTATCTCAGCTTCATCTGGAACAAAGGCACCAAATGGATTTAGGCCTCACAAAAAGAGGCCTGCACTACAGTTCAATTAATTTACATTTAAACTATTCCGAACAATCATCAGGGTTCCGAAAAGAAAGTAGGACTCACCATTTGAAGCACAAAGTCAATATTAGCTGCGCTCATGCTGGAGGTTGCATGCATTTTGCAACGTACACCCGCCGTAAAGAGTTTATGAAAGGCGACTCTGTCGAAATTAAACATCTAATCGTTTTGCGTTCAAAACTTACTGCTGGAGATATAAGGGTGCACTGCGCAATTTTCACCGTGAAAATTAGTCTGCGTACGGTGGGCACAGCTGGCAAAGGAAAGGGTTAATTGGAGAGACAGGGGAGATGCCTTTGCCCTGCAGTGGACGTAGTCAGGCTGATGATGATGATGATCTATTCTAATGCATGGGAAGACGATGACAAAATTGAATCATTTTACTAAAAGTGCTAATAAAGTTTGACGACGGGTGTACGTGAGCATAAGTAATTTTTCACCCCCGCCCTACTACCAAATACGAGCAGATAAACGTTTGAAAGTACTTACCAAGATTGATGGCGTCATTGCGACCTATGTTAGCCTGTGGCAGGCTATCAAAACGCGTTATTCGCTCGGCGACTGCGCACCACAGATACAGAATCTGACAGCAGATAGTATGACGCATCGTCCAGAGACGCGAAGTGCAAAGCATAGCTGCCAGTACCAGTCAGTGCTCTCTTGTGGCTACATGGCCATGGGGGGAATGTGCTTGGCTTCTGCCAGGTGCCTCGATGCGCGCCCTCTCCCCACTGAGGGTGGTGCCACTCTTGGAAGGGGTCGTAGCTGCCAAAACCGGTTCTCGGGAGGTGCCGCCGCCATTTTCTTGCATTCCGCTCCCACCGTCCCGCCGACTCCCACGCTAGACACGGAAGGCGGCATTCTTCAAGGATGCTCTCATGGGAACAGCAAGCAATGAATATGCCTCTTTTGACAATTCTCAAGTAGTGTGTGAGTGATGGACGGAACTTGATTTATCCGAGCAGTGAAGTGATCCGCACTCTCAAGAACTAGGAGGAATACTTTACAGGCGCTGCCGCGTGGTGTACAATCAATATACACACGATGAAGTCCCCGATGAAATTGCTTACAGAATACTTTTCGAAGGTAGACCGGCCATGCGCAGATCACAAGGAAGCAATAGGCAAAATGCTGATAGCCACCTACACAAAATTGCGGCTGCGCATCCATCTGCGTCAGTCCCCAGCCACACGTGCTGGTGGTCATGGAAGCAAAACTTGTGCTGGTGTTAGTCTCCTGTAATCTGTGTAATCAGACGCTGTAATCAGTGCGAACTTTTCGTCTACATGCACAAAAGCATGAGACAAATTTAAGCGTCAGAATCATAAGCTGCATTATGCTTGCAGTGAATCGTCGTTCGTAATCGTTTTGAAGACATTGCATTTGTGCATTACGGTATTAAATCATTGTTCTTGCTTGCGCCTAAGTCTGTATTTTGATTGCATAGTGTATGCATGACACAGTTTTCCGCCATTGCATAATAGTGTAAGTGGACGTAAGCATGCCATGCGTTCGAACTTGAATATGCAGCTGTTCATTTGGCGTACTTCACTTTCTTTCCGCTATATCACACGTAAGCGCAATGATAGCAAGTTCATGGCGCCGGCATGACAACGACGGCGAGCAGTTGCCCGCCGTGATGGCCTATTGCAAAACAAAGAAAGATATCCACTATACTCTCGCTAATCGTCTCGAAATATCTACTGCATCACCGACTCTTTACTCTTACTTTTCATCTAAACTAGAAAAGGAATGATTATCAACGGTAAAGTCCAATTCAAGCTCTCACTGCAGGGGGGGGGGGGGGGGGGGGCACCTCATTCTAGGCGCGTCACGCAGCAAACGCGCACCTTGCGACCAGCGTATGCAAGAAAATGGCGGTCGCGCTAGCAGACGACGCGGTTGTCTGGCGGAAGGACGAAGGAGCGAACCCACGTGTCCCCTGCACCCTCTCTTCACCACCTCTCACCCTTCGGACCTTGTGCAAGCCGATTCTTTATTCTCTCCGTTTCCTTCTCCGAACCGATGTTGCTGGTTCTAGTAACATTGCCCGTGTATGCTTTCTTGGTATTTACTCACCTCTAACGTTTTACGTACCCTTAAAACAGACAAAATGAGGAAAGACAGATGAATTTGTAAAAATATCTTTCCCTTTTTTCCCCACCTTTTTCGTAATGAGCATAGGTACAAACCGCATTGCGTGGTTAACTATCGGCATTAAAAATCGCCTGTTTTCTTTACTTGCTGAGTGCTAAAAATAGTGAGAAGTAGGCAATATTAGAAATGTACACATGCTCTGCGCTTGTCGTCCCTAACATGGCACCACCTTGCACGCTTGCACCACCATGAAGGTGGTTCAAGAGTGCTTTAACATAAGTTTTCGGAGATATTGCACATAAATTAGAAAATGAGCTAGTCACGCACCTGTAGGGACAAGGCATGTTCTCGGATTGTGTTTCTGCCGCTTCTTACGTGTACCTCAATTGCTTTTACTACTGCTAGAAAGAAAACTAAAAGGTGACATAGCTCCATTAAATATTAGATTTGCACACGTTATAGAAAATAAGCAACCGATTACATTTAAAATGACTCCATCTGAAATGAAACTGATTATCGTGGCGAAGTACGGTCCCAGGAAAGTAACTTGGCAATTACAGAAAGGTAATCGACTACTGTTGCGTCACTTTCTTCCCGACATTTATATTACCATAAAGGGCCAACTCAAAGGGCCCTTCCTGGGCGTACGCGCTCAGCATTGGCGCTCTTGGCGTACGCCAGAATCGGTCTGCGCATGCGCACTGCAGGAGACGCCAGCAAACCTCATCTGACCATGCTAGATATCGGCGCCAGCGCACGGGCGCTCGCGTACGCGTCGAAAGCGGGGTCTGGTTTACAACAATAGGAGAGTCGCGGGGCTCTCGGTGGCTCTTTTCTTCATGGCTTTAAGCTTTTCAGGCCCAGCCCCCCCCCCCCCCCCCCCACACACACACACACACTTTTCTTCGCGGTTTAAGCTGTCCTTTCATCGCCCCCCAACCCCTTCTCTTCACGGCTTGAAATTTTCTCCGTCGGCTCGAGAGGGGAAGAGAGCCTGCGCCACGAAAATGGAGATGCATGCCTCTTTTCGACGCCCGTTCGGCGTACCCCAAGAGCGCCGACGCTGGGCGCGTACTTCCAGGAAGGGCCCTTGTAGTTTGCACTTAACACAAATTTACTGAGACTGGAGTGAACTACAGCGGCCTGCTTGATAATCTGTCCTACGCTGTTAATTTCCGAGAGTAGTTGTTTGTCGAAGCTGCGGTCGATAACCTTCCGATGTTTCCTTGTGAAGCGGTCAGCTGCTGCACTGAACACGCCCTCAATTCATGCGCTACACGGAAAAGCCGTACTATAAGTTAACATATGAACACCTTGCGCCGGTGTTGGGTGTAAGGGGGGGGTGTACAGGGCGGTCACATGATATTCTCGGGTGGAGAACTCCCGTCGACGGCGGTGGTAACCCGGATGTGGTCCGGACATGATCGTGCGCAATGCTTCTCTGCAGCCGGTTCGTTGTCACTCGATCACAAAGAAAACACGTCCCCTAGCACCAGTGCCGTCAGGAAAGCTGCACCGTTGGTTACAACTAATTTTTGAAAAAAAAAATAGCTGATTACGTGTGATGAACTGCAGAAAAAGTAACTGAATTACCTGAAACATCGTTTGAAAGAAGCAATCGATGCACACAAGTTGGGCTTCTACCGCACGAGCCGGATTTAGGGTTGCTGGACGGCGGAACTTAGCTCTGATCCGCCTTATCTCTGATCCGTCAAGACAGCGGTTTGGCCCAAGACCCTTTTCCCAAGCATCTCACCCTATAAGAGCCGAGCACAAGGCCGGGGAAAATCTTATAGCCATCAAAAAACAGGCGGGTACCCGGTGGCACTGCGGATCGAACCCAGTACACCCCGAATGTTAGGCTGATGCTCTACCACAAGGGCACCGCTTCGGTACGAAGAAAGCACATTCCAAAGTAACACGAAAATGCAACTGCTTACAAGTAATCAATTACATGTAACGCGTTACGTACAACTTTGGTACGTATCATCAGTTCTTCCATACTTTACGTAGTCTTCTAAGCGCGATTAATTAACGTCCAAGAGAATGTGACAGATGTCAAAAGAAAGCAAATCTCAGGACAGCGAATCAAGCCAAATGTATTAAAAATGCAGGTACTTGTTTACTCTCAGACACGAAGACTTAAGCACACATACATATATTCGAAAAAAGATGTATGAAGAGATGGTCTAATGGACCACAGGATGTGAGACACACAGAGATATGTGCGCTTATATGGACGCATTGAAATTTGCTCAATCAAATCATATATACATTTATGTCAATACATCCTAGCGGCAACTGCATTTGACGTCATCCTCGCGGAGCAACATGTAATTAGCAAGAACATAGATATAAAACATAAAACAGTTTCACAACGTCTATTTCATGCATTGTTTGCACATGATCTAGTATCCACACTGACTTGCGCTAGCATTACCACATCAGTCAAAAAGTTCGTAATGCGGGATAACTTCAAACCCCTGACTGTACTCGTACATGTCCAACGCATGATTGTCTAGTTCTTGTCCTGGACGCAAAAGCAAGTCTGTTCCAGACGGCGACACACCATAGCTTTGACGATGACGTGAAAATCCTTTTGTATGAAATTTCTCCAAGCAAAGAAAAAGGCAATTTCGAAAAATCAGCAACTTTTTCACTTCAGCAAAGACAGGAGCTTCATTTTCCCAGCCTATGTGTAGAACATCTGAACACCTGTACGAGCAAGCGTCGACGCTGGCATTTGCCACAGAGAACATTTTCACTTCCTGATCTGTGATGCCAAGTTCAATGCGCACGAACTCTGGTACATCTGCTGGCTTGACCAAGGACGCATGAGAAGTGCTCAAACTGTCACTGACGACCATAGCTGACTGTTCGTAGCATGCTCGCAGCTGATGCCTTTCGCACAAAGTACGACAGATGTTCCTGAAGTTCCTGCTGCGCGTGCCGATAGTCTTGAAGTAAGCATGCTTTGCTTCAAACCGCATGCTCCAGTACCGGCGTGGAGGACCGAACAATGAAATGAATCTTGGGTAATGGATTAAGTAGTGAATCTTGGGAATGATATGCACATTTGGATATCTGGTTCCAAAATTCTTTAAAAAATAAGAAATTCGGACCTCCAAATAACTGCAGCAATCTTCAGGAATTTCTTCTGCTAAGACTATATTAACTATCTCCCGGAACTGAAGATATATCTCCCAGTCAGGGTCACCTTCTGGCACTATGTCGGCGAAAAACTGCGGCAGTAAACGGAATAAGCACTGCTTCTGGCTTGCTGTGCCTTTGAGCACGATGCCCTTCCGAGAAATGCTGATTGCTACTGGGCGATTTCTCTTATCATTTTGTTGGAAACTATAGTTACAAATGTTCTTCAACTGCTCGGTCTTTAGCCCACCAGAAGACAATAAGCCCTGGAGCACATGTTTAACCACGAATCCTATTCCTCCCTCCAGAATATCGTGCATACAGTCGGGAAGCAACTGTTGTGTGACGTCGAAGTCAGGGATTTTCAGGAGGGAAGACTCCTCATTAACGCCATACAGTTGCGCATTGTCTCTGTCAAGCGTTACAGCCGTGAGGTGGCTGCTGTGTGCAGCTGCTGTTCGCACAGTTACATCTGCTTCCGACAGTAGTGTGTTCAACTTCCTTTTGTGAGCAAGGCAAAATCGGCAGACCCTGCCGTTTGCAAAAGATGCGCGGAACCCCCCTATCTTATGCAGTGACAGGTTGTCTCCGGTAAAACCAACTACAAAAACACGGAGTGCAATCTCGGAACTGTTGAAAAGAAATGTTAAGCCCTCCTCTTAAAGACGCTTTATGTCATTCACTAGCGGAGCGATTACTTGACATATGCCAAATCTTCGCACATCGGTGTATTTGGCAAGGAGCAGCAGGTGAATAGAGCTCAATTTGCTCCTGTATTTTGGGTGGAGATTCAGGATCGAAAAATACACTGCCAATATTTTGTGCGATCCGGCAGCCGAGCCGAGAGGATTGCAGATTTCGAATTCGTCAGTATACAATAACAGAAGTACTGATTTCGCTGAGCCTTCTATGAGTAAAGCGTGCTCTTTAACAAAAGCTCCGTCAAAAAAATTCCGAAGCTTTTGGCTGGAATCAATTCTTGCCTGATGCAAAACTGCTTCAACTACTTCATGAGACGTCAGCAGAGCTTTAAGGGAACGTTCCAAGGGTACATAAAAGCACACACCACAGACTCTCGGGTCAGTTTCTCCTGAAAGTTTAACTTCCTCTAGCTGAACATAATGAAGCCTTTTCTGCACGTATGCCAGAACGGCATGATCACTTTGAAGGTCAGCCCACAGAAAATCGACAATGTCAACTCCAAAAGTTTCCACTTCATCACACAGACTAGTGCGGCCGTTCTGCCCGGCCTTCAAAGTGCGCCGCAGAACTGCAGATAACAAAAGTTGCACAAACACCTTAATATCATCAAATATGTCATGCGCAACACTCCGTGGCTAACAGCGCGTCTCTGTCGTCTTCAAAAAAAAGAGCATCAAATGGCGCTTAACTTCGTCGAGCTCATATTCAGGGCTGTCGTCAGTAGGTGGATTTCCATTTGCTCGCCGAGTCTCGTCGGACGTGGTCTCGATGGAGTGAGGTGATGGGCCTTCGTCCACGCCGGTATCCGATGCTACGTTGTCACTGCCGCTGCATGGCTTGTAAACTTCGGCGGTCTTGATAAATTCAGAGTGCTTTCTGTTGAGGTGCTGGCGGTATGACTTGTAGGAGCCGTAGACGTTAGGACAGCCTTCTATCCCGCACACTACTTTAAAGTTCGGCTCTTGAGAGTGAACCTTCCCTATGTGGTTCACTACGCTCGCGTAGCTTGACGCATAGTAGGGACATCTCTCACAGCTGAAAACCATGACTACTTTAGCATTCCACAGTGCTCGACTTGTACATGCCTGTATTGACCAAAATGATCGTCTCAGCGAAGGAGAAATACGTTCTCATGAGCAGGGAGTCAGCACAGTGCACGGGCAGCAAGGTAATCGCACGGAGAGTGGAGAGCACGTAGCGGGTATGGGGGGTGAAACTAAAAGGCTCTGATGAACAAGAGGGGTTAGCATGGCTCCCGAGCTGCGCGTCCGCGTCTCTTTCCCTCCTGTGCTATTCTTTAGCGATAGAGTGCTTTGAATATTCGTTCGTTCTTTATTCGCCCCATCTTTATCGCTCGTCTTTTCTGGGAGATTTTCGGTGTCACTGAAAACTGCTGTTCCAAATGTGTTTTCTCTGGAAAATGTGTAAAGATTGTGGGAAGTCCTTCATCGTGGCGACCAGTTGTATGTAAGTGATTATTTATTTAAAATAACAAAAGGAAGGTAAAAGATGTTTGCTCACCCCGGCATCTGCCATCACTAATCGGTGGCACCTGAGCTGGGGTAGCGGAAATAAAGGATAGCAGGTAGTTTGAAGAAGTGAAACGAAAGAGGTGAGGGGATAGTAGGAAAGAGATAGGGGTGAGGGCGCCAATGAACATTGCGACCAGTTCTGGGAACAGAAATTTGGCCCGTTTTGTTCTTTTTCCTGCCTAGCCTTGGCTGCAGAGCCACAAAAAGCTGTCCAGGAGTACAATGGACAACTCGCAAAACTGCAGGAATGCTGACTTACAGGCAGATATTTTCCAGCCAAAAACCATTGTTCAATTACCGCGTTTTCACTTCCTGCTCTGCTGACTGAAAGAGTTAGCGCGAGGGCAGATGAGTCACCCAGTCGCCCTCCACTGTATTCTTCGTCCAACAGGGAGGGGATAAACGGAGGAGAGAATCTGAAGCACGACGCTCGCCGCCAGATTTGGAAATAGAGTGTAAAAGCATATGCCAGAACAGGCGTCGAAAAGGGGTATGCATCTCCATGTTCTTGGTGCTGGCTTGCTTCGGCTCTCGAGCAGACGGAGAGGATTTCAAGCCGGGGAGAGAAGGGTTTGGGGGCATTGAAAGGACAACTTAAACCGCGAAGTTCGTGGAACCTGAAAGAGCTTCAAACTGTGACGAAAAGAGTCATCGAGAGCCTCGCGATCCTTCCATTGCTGTAAACAGGACCCCGCTTCAGTCGCGCTGGCGGTGCGTGTCCCCAGGGAGCGATTAACATTCTTTCGTGTCTATTGAATGTGCCACGCCTCGAGTAGAAGCCTTCTGCGCGGGTTATACCTGTGCTACACGGGCGTTTCGAATGCCTCGAATGCCTTCCAAACGAATGTCATTCGACTCGACTGCCATAGCTGCGCTGCTACACGACGTCTTTTAACGGCATTCGGTTCACATGAAATTCGAGTCGACGGAGCTCCGCGGAGACATTCGAAATTTTGGAATGCCTTCGAGGCGCAAGCGCGACTACTCTCCACCGCAGCGTCTTCGCGCCATAGGTGGCAGCATAAGTTTTGAAGAGCAAATACGTTCGTTAAACAATGAAATTCTAAATACTATTTATATACACTACACGGATCTTTTCCAGACGTTGTGTTAGCAAGCAAATATTTTCCGCATATTCTCGTCGCAGCGTTTTGTTCAGTCTATCATGTCTTATCTTAATGTCACGAAGGCATTATAACCCTCCCCTCTCTCTACTTCTTTGCATCAGCTCACTGCGAATATCCTGGCGCCAAACCTATCTTCTGTGCGTCAGTAAGCAAAGAAGTCGTGGCTGCGTGACGCCAACAAAAGGCGGATTTTTCTCCAGTAATGGTTTATTTGCGTTCCTTTTCGTATCGTTTAAAAAGAATCTACAACTGGAGAAAAAGGCTCTTTTCATTTCCGTCATGCAGCCACATCAGCAAAATTCGTCACACTTGTTTCTGGGACACAATGTCGTATAGATTACTCTTTTTTTCCCCTCAGCTTTCGATGCAGTGGGGATGAGAGCTTGTCAGTCATGTTCA
Organism: Amblyomma americanum; assembly: GCF_052857255.1. Lineage (NCBI taxonomy): Eukaryota > Metazoa > Arthropoda > Arachnida > Ixodida > Ixodidae > Amblyomma > Amblyomma americanum. The sequence goes on from NC_135500.1 coordinate 181,963,228, forward strand.
CTAGCCAGCGTCTTCCTGCGCGCTTTACCTCAAACGTGGTTTTCCTACTAGCCCAGACCCATCTACAGCCCTGCCCGACGACTAACCGAGTTCGGCAGTAAGCCAGCGTCTTTTAGCAACTGGAGCAGACGGCTCCGCGGAAGCGAGTAAGGCGGCCTGTGTTGCGTCGGCTTCTCTTTGTTAGTGTAGCCTGGCGGGGACAACGGTATTCAAAATAAGTAGTTATCAGAAGCTGATTTGGGAAGTGTCTTTGTGAATCAGTCGATTTGAATGATTTTTCTTCGTGTTTTCGAATGAAAAAAAAATTGTTTAGTTAAATTTCCCTCGAATAAAGCGACTTAGTCGCTTCGAATTACGAAGACGTCGTCGCATCGCATCATGAGTCTACTTGTAGTCAACACCATCCAAAGGGAAACGCAACCATCTGAATTATTTTGTTGCGGTACAAGCCGCTAAGAGAAGCAGTTAAGAAGATATGGTCATTTGGTTTGAGACGCGTCCTCAGTTTGAATTCACTCCAGAGCAGTGCCACGACGGACCACTTGGAAGAGAAACTTGACATTGTTACGTGGAATACTTTTCACATACAGTGCAGTAATAAGACAAATGCACTTCAGATAAATCTGGAAAAGTGGGTGTTAACTACGCAAAAGTATTACATTTGGCAGGTCATCCTCCGCGTTGCTTGTATAAACGAGAAACTCGGGGCTTTGCGAAAAGTCCGTACGTTCAAAACAACAAAAGCCGCATAATTTAATGGAATTTGGGGACCCTAATATAGTCTATTTTATCACTATCAATGAAGAACAAATAACTGCCGTCGATTTTCAATGCAGCCATTAAAGAAACACAGCAATCCGTCATATCTTGTCGATTGTCATGTAGTCGGAGCGAGTGCAACATGCATAAAATACACTCAAAAGTGCTAAAACGCTACTGCCACTAGTGAAACAATTGTGTGCTATTTCCAGTTAAGTCGCATTATTGAAGTCGCCATACGCATAGCGCGCAGTACGCGACCTGCGAGTGGGAAACATGCCGCGGCGATGGGGGAACGGCGGCGCGGGGTGGTACAAAGCGCGTCCTCACCCTAAAAGCGGAGGTGAGCGGGCGTCCAGGCACCCTACACAAAATGCTCTACGAGCGCCCCGTCGTGACATACGAGCAAACTAATCTTCCCGCTGTTTTAGGGGCGGGAACGGACGCGCAGTTATCAACACTGGTAGGGAGGGTAAGTAGAGAGTAAGTTTTCTAAAAGGGGGTAAGTGATCAGGAGCATGCTATTGACGGGTGCAAAGTTACTCCTAGGGTCCTCTAAAGGGTGTAAAAGTCTTTTTTACCCCCTTCTCACACCCTTTTTTCTTAGAGTGCACCAGCCGATCAATAATCACTTTTTTAAGCCGGCTAATTAGCCAAGGTCACGTCATTAAAATTAGCCACGGCTGTGGATGCGCCCTCTTAATACTGTGAGCGCCTTTTGACGAAGGATATTGTTTTGATTTATTTCCACAAACAAGGAGGTACAAGGTTGTGGCGGAAAACAAGTGGAAAAGGCTGTCGCAACAGTCGTCAAATGCGATCACTGCCTCGCATACGCCGACCTCGCACTTAAACTGCAGTTTTCGTCAACGCAGCAGAGTGGACGGGTCGAAGTACAACGGCGGCGAGCGCAGCACTCTTCGATGTGGGAACAGTGATTTGCGACAGCAGCGGGAGCGACAAGCAAAGCAGCAATTTGGGCTGGTCGGTTGCAAACATGGAGCTCAATTAGCGCGCTACCACTGAGACACCACACGACGGTTAAGGGGACTGCAACGAAGGCAGCACAGAGACTGACTTCGCAAGCGAAGCAGCTGTGTACTCCAGCCTAAAATATCTGGAGAAGAAAATGAAAGCGTTCTATAATTTGCGGGTGACTGTGGTATATGCATCCCAATTCCACAATGCCGACTGCACGACAGACAAGACCCCCACTAAATACGAAACCTATAGCAATATTTATTTTTAAATTAAAAGCATATAAAACGACAGACTCAACTAATCGATTAAGGTCTCTTAGCCGGATTCAAAACTTCCACCGACGCTCAGCTTTACGCGCTCCCCTGCCAGCACATCGACATCCCAGGTAGCGCATGACAGCGGGCCAATATTAGAAAGCCACTGGAAAAGCGTGGCCCTAAGTAGGCCCAGAGTTGCCAATGAGCATCTGATATTGGCTGTGCCATCATCAAATTATGGCTATCATGGGCCATGTTAGCCAGAGTTCTCCCACTCTTTGCCAGAATTGGCTATGCCATTTTCGAAATCTGGCTATCGTGGGCCATGTTAGCCAGAGTTCTCCCAGTCTTTGCCAGAATTGGCTAAGCCATTTTTCGAAACCTGGCTATATTCGCCATGGCTTGCCACCCCTTATCCAGTGTTAAAAGTTTACTGGCAGATGTTGGTGAGCATTGTACCATCCATTATACTGGGTAGAAGATTGATTTTATTGTCGAGTACCATCTCGGCAGTTTATAATTTTCGAACGCGCTAAAACTCGTTTGAGCTCCTGGGCTGAGCTTGTGCGAGTTCAAAAATTTGAAGTTTATTCATCTTTTTCTTACCGAATACTTTCGCAGTATATGCGTGAGGTTGGATAAACAACGAATATTTTCCGACTGCGCAGTCGGAGATAGAGGAAAGTTATGAAAAAAAAACCAATGAAACCGAAGCTGTCAGCGTCTGCCGCGGGGTCCGTCGCTGATCAGTTGAGTTCTTCAACAATTTCCAAACGCATTCGGAAGCATTCTAAACGCATTCGCTCGCTGTATAGCAATGATGATGTCATCGACATTTGTTCTGTCCGTTCGCTGCAACTAATTATAGCATGCATGCGCAGAGCATGCATATATATATATATATATATATATATATATATATATATATATATATATATATATATATATATATATATATATATATATATATATATATATTAAAGAACCCAACAATCACCGAAACGAAGGTGCATAGGGGAATGTTTCTATTTTTTTTATATTTAGTGCCAATCAATTAGTTTTTATAGAAAATTACTCATAAAGCAGCAGAAAAAACAACCATGCCGCCGGTGGGATCCGAACCCACGACCTCCGAATATCGCGTCCGGTGCTCTTACCAACTGAGCTACGGCGACGGCTGTCCAATCTGCTGCTTTCGCCGACAGCCGTCGCCGTAGCTCGGTTGGTAAGAGCACCGGACGCGATATTCGGAGGTCGTGGGTTCGAATCCCACCGGCGGCATGGTTGTTTTTTCTGCTGATTTATAAGTAATGTTCTTTAAAAACTAATTGATTGGCACTAGATATAAAAAATAGAAACATTCCCCTATGCACCTTCGTTTCGGTGATTGTTGGCTTCTTTAATATGTTTGTCAAACGAGCCCCTCACTTCATATATATATATATATATATATATATATATATATATATATATATATATATATATATATATATATATATATATATATATATATATATATATCGAAAACGGTGTCTTTCAAACCGACGAACAATGTATTTAATAATGCAACGGAACTACATCGGCCTTCCGCCTTGTCATTGAACTCTGCCCTCACTGCGGGAAAATAGGCGGTGGTAGTGGTGATGCATAAAAAAAAATTGGATGTAAGTTTTGTAACTGAGTCAGCTCATAAAACCTGCAAACTCCAAACGATAATGCGGGAAAACACTGGGAAAAAAATCACCCACGGATTCGAAGGAACCGAATAACCAAGAGTGAAACTGGAATATGTACATAGGCGAGAACCATGTCGCCCCTTCTGCGACGGAGTACAGCGGGGAACAAAACGATAAACTCGACGCCCCCATCACGTGCGGAGAGGTCTTATGCAGCGGTTAGACGATTCCCAAGAAACGCGGCACGAGGAGGGGACCAAATCAGCAACCCGATTATCAGGAACCTCGGATCCGGACACCTAAAAGAACTCACAGAATTTATAATTATTCACTGGGAAGGAAGAGGAAAAATTTCATTCATCGGCAAGGGTTGGGAGGTGGCGGGCTGCTGGTCGCACTAGGCGGCCGCAAGCCCCTGGCTCTCAGGGACCTCTTTGGCCCGCTCGACGGCCCGGAGTTGTACCCTCGGCTCGGAGCTTAGCAGCAAGGCCTCCCACTGCTCAGAAGCAAGGAGCTGACCCAGGTCCGGAGGAAACGCGTGTCTTACGGACAGTTGTTATCTAATGTGGCTTTATCGCCAGCACTGGGAACTGGGCTGTCCCAGAGACGTGATAGCATGAAGAGATGGTCGCGATACCCAAGCCAGGCAATGAAACCTATAGTCTACTATATATGCAATCTAAGGCCCATATCACTAACCTCAAGCTTAGGAAAGCTCTTCGAAATGGGCCAGGCTGTATAGCTTCTTACGGAACTATGACTGCATATACCCAATACCATGTTTGGCTTTAGGTCAAAGCTATCAACACAAGATGTACTATTAGGATTAAAATGATAAATTTTGGACAGAGCCTGGAGCCACAACGAGAGCATAGTCCTGGCCATAGACTTAAAAGAAAGCTTTCAACAATATCAATCTCAAGGATATATCTTCGAGGGCCTGGTTTGGTTTGGTTTATAGGGGTTTAACGTCCAAAAGCAACTCAGGCTGAGAGACGCCATAGAGAAGGGCTCCGGAAATTGCGACCACCTGGGGTTCTGTGCAATGACATCGCACAGTACACGGGCCTCCAGAATTTCGCCTCCATCGAAATTCGACCGCCGCGGCCGGGATCGAACCCGCGTCTTTCGGGCCGGAAGCCGAGCGCCGTAACCACTCAGCCACCGCGGCGGCCACCTCTGCGAGGGGCGGTCAATAACTAATTGCGGGACAAAAACATTCAACGATGTAAAATCCTTCCTCACGAGCAACATCCGATCTGAACGGAAAAACCCACCAAACAAGGGAACGACGAAAAGCTCCATCATATCGCCATTATACTACTCAGCATCCCTATGATGTCTCTGGCAGAAAAGCTAAGAAACATCCTGCACGTAAATGACGCCCTTCATACGAACTGTATCACGGTGCGGGCCACTAAGGGGCCCACCGGAGAGAAAGAACGCAGCTTACTTGAGGTGGCAGACTGCACCGCGGATTTGGCACGAAACAGCGGTATGAAATGCTCATCTATCTGAGAAGTCGGCATTGATCCGAATTTAGTCGAGAAGGTTTCAACCTGCGAAGGTAACGCTAATAATGGATGGGCAAACAATAAAGGAAACGGATAAATTCCGGGCCCTAGGAATGTGGCTGCAGAACTATGCAGAAAAGACCACATGGTCAAAACAATGAACGAAACAACGAACCAAAAATGCGGAACGATCCGTAGAATAACAAATAAAAGAAGAGGCCTAAAGGAGGCTGATGATCAGTCCTAGACCAAAACAGCCCACGACAAAGTCGGACACAATGAGATAATGGGTGCTCTAATGTTAACGCATTAAAAACGGAATCCGTGACTGAAGTACAGTTCTTTTGCCATACTAGATGGCGTCACTTGTCAACAAGCGGCCCTCATCGCACAGAATGGGCCACTTTGCGCCAGCGTTCAAATTGAAAGACATGAATAGACACGGCAAGGGAAGAGTAAAAACGTACCTTTAGCACGAGTGGCCGCTCCCTGCACAGCATTCGTATGCGGAGCTCACGCTCGAAGCGACGGCGATACGTCGCACAGAAACGCAACGCCTTCTTGATTGTGGTGACGGTAGTAAAAAAAAAAACAGCTGGAAAAGCTTCTAAAAGAAACTTTATTGGGCAGACCTGCGTCCACAAAGAACTGAATGGCTTGGCGGCTGCGTAGTAACAAGCGCGCTCGACGGTCGTCGAACAGTTCTTGGCCGCGCTCAATTTAAAGCTGGCAAGGTACTCTCGAGATAAGGAACCAAAAGAAACAACACTGGAAAAATGTGGAAGCAGTGCGCGTGGCCGCAATCAATCGAGATAAGCCATGGCCGCATCTCGCGCCACAAACTGAATGAAAGCCGCATGCCGGCGGCTGTGAGCGTGGACATACAGAACGAAGATTCGCGGCACTATGATTTGGGGACTGGCGATTGCGTGCCGGAGCTTTGTGTTCCACTTTCTCCAGTTCTACGAGCAGGAGTTCGCAGCCGTTTTCAGTGCAGCATTCAATATGCGGCGGCCCTTAATTAGGACCACTTGGCATACTGCCTTCGACACTTGAAAACTCCAGCTGCGACAGCTCCTTTTGACATGATGGCATCGGGCGTGCACGTCCACATTCGTGCCCAGGCCGCAACAGGCAAGCGACAGTCGCATCTGACACAATGAGTGAACCGATGAAGGGTGGTGATTTTGGCTTGTTGGTTCATCACCTATTCTGTGACAATCGGTGTACTATAGTTGCACGGCAGCTGCCTTCAGCTAGGCGGCTTCACACTGCCGTTTAAGCGGATTCGTTACGCTCTATGCCCGCTTTCCTTCCGATCCACGACCACACTAAGTGATCGAAATCGGACGCACGACTACGACTCGCCGATGTGAATGTGCCCTTCCGCCAAGCCCCGGAGGCATGCAATGCAACTGACTCAACCTTTCATTTTCGCGGCATCCTTCTGACGTCATCTAATGGAGAAAAAAATATTGAAAGCCAACCGTGCCGCGTACGTGATGTGGCAAATCTGCATAGAACGTTCGCTTTCGCTTTTGCATTTTCGCCTTCTCCTATAGCGGCTTTCGCAAACATACTAGACGCAGAATGAAGTGGATTAAAGGTGATGAGGTCGACGATATCCAAAGAACAGAGAGGAAGGCTGCCTGTAAGAGAAACTGCGGCGAGGTCTCTTGTCTAAACAGGAAATAAAATAAAAAAAGCAGTGGTTTAGAGCAGCGGCAGGCGAAGCCGATCCGTATGCGCCGCCGTCGGTTTGTGCTCCCTCCCGTTTCTTATCCTGTCATTCCTTCGCCCAGACTTTGGCTTCAAACACACGTTGCCGGAATTCAGGGAAATACGAGAGACACCATGAGCCCTGCGCTCGTATGTCTAAATTTCCCCGTCCGTCAGCACTAAGCAGGTCGTGAAACGATTGCGCCGTGGTCTGTGTCCGAAACCTCGATCCACTCTCCAGGAGCTCAATTCACCTCCATGCTTCACCCACATCAACCCTCTGCAAACTTTCACCAGCCAAAAGCCCAGGCAACAGGGAAACAGAAAAGCAACAGCAAAACCAAATTCAAAAACGCAAAGGAAAGGCAACCATTGTAAAAGTGAAGCGAAATGTAAAACCAACGTGAAATCAATTTTTCTGCCTAATCTTTTCTTCAGGAAAATGCACTTGAAAACTAATTAAAATAGTTCCAAAGCCTTCGAACAGTTTCAATGCGTGAACATCCTTTGTAATCGCTATACCTGCGGAAACCTTCTAAGCTGAACTGAAATGAACTGCCACAGGTGACACGGCAATTTCAAGAATTCCAGTTTTCAGTCTATCAGTGCACTAATTTTGAAGACATAGGGCATGAGGGGAATTCCACAACTGGCATTATTTCCGCTATTCAACCTAGTAGTATATGACATCTCACTGAGCACCTGACTTCAGTCAATCGAGGTACGACTGTTCAGTAGAAGCTTCTAAACAAAAGTGCCCACAGCACATTCCAAAATTTCCTAAAATGCTCTACAATTGCAGCAAAAAGTCATTAATTCTGACTTCAAGGGAGCACGAAAAATATCCAAACATTACCTGAAGGTCCCAACTAACGAATGCTCCCCCCCCTCCCCCCCCTCCAGGAAAACTGCTAGAAATCATTCGCTCCAGAGTAAATTTATTTTGTGAAAACCTTCTCTCACTCCCACCTTCCTCCCTTACCTTATGGTGTGGTTCGGGTGTCCACTGAAATGTGATACAGTTACTGCGCAATTTCCTTTCCTCAAAAACCATAACACATGGCCAATGGTTGTCTGCTTGAGCTGAAAACTGTACAGTAATGATGATTTGGTAATGATGATTTCTTGCAGTTTCTGCATAATTTCAGTTCACAGAAAAAACGGAAGTAACACAGGGATGGAAATGAGCAACATGCATCGATACGCCTTCTGGTGAAAATGAAAAGGCCAGCAACGTGATAATCGCTGTCCAGAACTGTACTACTAGCTGTGTAGAACTGTACTAGAGCCACGGTCTAGAACGAAACTCGGAAAACTGAAACTGAACACAGAAAACAAACTACTGGGGGTGCACGGGCACCCCTGTTACGCGATATTTGACATGAAGGATATTTGGGTGATCACTCGCTGTGCCGTCCATACCACGGCATGGGCGTTGGCCAGGATCGCGTCAGCAGTCCGAATCATTCGGATTTCCGAATTAACAGGAGCCGAAATGGCTAGCTTTCACTAACTCTTCATATTTTATACAAAAATAAGCCTACCTTTGAAACACTGCTGATGTTGCTGCTATTTGTGTTTACAACTAGAAAAGAAACAATTGTCCATTTCTTGTACCTGCAGACCATAAATAAATATTACTATTTTAGACATTCAATTCAGCATTGTTTTCAACAACTTTAGGACTATTTGGCGGAGCGGATGAGCTCTCACTATTAGCCTGATGCAAACGCACGTGACACAAACACACGCATAAACATTTTCCAGTGCCATCCTGAAAAGTACATGCCAAGGAATCATGTAAGTATTAATTGCCTTTTCTTGAGAAGTGCTGCCAGCAGCTTCAGTTGTTTTCTGTAATGTTCACAGAAATGCATGATGTTCTGTTTCTAATTCAGAATAAACAAGTTTACCACATCTGAGATTTCATTCCGTGATATTCACTGCGCCTTTTAAAACGGTCAAAAATGTACAATGATATGTAGCGTAAACAGCAGCACAGTGAGAACTACAAATCCCAATTCGATGACAACACACATTTTTTGTTAGTAGCACAGCCACTAAGTTTATTCATTTCTCCAAGCACAAGCTCAACCAATGAAGTTTACATTCACTTGACCATGATTCTGTGTGTGCTATCACAGCACGTGACACTGTAAAGCTTCTTTGTCAATTATGGACTGGGCTGCCTGGTGGTCAAGCCCAGTTTTGGAAAAGCTGACAAATAGCGCAAACAAAGCAGTAACCTCTAACTAATGTACACAATTTCATATTTTCATGTTCATTGCTCACCGGCTACTTTACACTGAGGCTATTTACAAAAAAGTTGAACATGACAGCAATGTCAGTCTGTCCAGCACATTCATTGTCCAGTTCAAAGCACTTCCAAATCCACATGGCGAACTTCAGGGTGCCGCTTCTGCAATCAGAGATGCACCAACCCTGAACACACTGTTCCGAGCACTAGTAAGCATGCTAGAGCACTGTGAAGAGACCCCTCTTATGCTCCCCTACTTGAAAAATATTAGTTAAAGGATCCTGAACTGCAAATTGAGCATGGCGGATTAGCAGAAAAAACTTTAAAAGACAAATGTTCCTCATTTAATTCTTTGCTCTTTAGCACGTTCAGAAAAAATACTTTCAAAACGGCACTGCTTACAAAGCATGTTACCAATACAGTAAAAGCTCATTAATTCGAACTCTGTTAATTCAAACTTACGGTTAATTCGAACTGACGCCCGGGTCCCGGCACAGCCCAGTATATTTCAATGGGGAAAAACTTCCAATTCGAACAAGTCGGCATCCGCTACGGTTAATTCGAACTAGGAGCCGCTGGATGACACCGCTCCTCGTTGATAGAAGCTGTCCCATAGCAAGTAAAACATGCTCTAAATTTACCAGAGATGTAAAACAATGGAAAAGAAAAAAGCAGGGTGCACGAGGTACACGGAGCCAGCGTTCCGGTGCATGCCGTAGCAGGTTGTTGCTGCTGGAGCACTCGCCGGCGCCGCAGATGATTCTGTGCGAGCCGTTCCAGGTTTTCGTTGTGCCGCGGTCGCAGGGTCGCGGTCACGTGGTGTAAAAAACGTAGTATGGCGGTTTGGGCGATGACGGCTTTAGCGGCTTTAGTTGGTGCCGCGAGCGCGAGCTACATGGACAGCAGCGTGGAGACGTTGGGGCACTTGAATGAGGCCGATAATTGAGGCTGCATGCTTCCAGCAGACGTCGCAGGGCTCGCGTGTGGTGAGAACAGCCGACAGTGATGAGTCCGAAGGCGGCAACGAGACTATGCCACCGCCAAGTGCACATGAAGTAGCGTCGGCGCTCGATGTTGCAGCATGCCACTTCTTTGTCAATGAGAACTCTCACGTTGCACAGGAACTTTGGGCAAGCTGCAGTGATGCTGATGGAGTCTCGGCAGAAGAAACGCAAGCAAATGCCTTTCGCGGATTGCTTTTAATTTTGACAATCCTTCCCCGTAAATAAACATGTTTTGGAGCATAAATAGCATTATATATTCCAGCACTAAAGCTCGCTGATTACACGAATGCATTCCAGTACTTGTTTCTGGTGCATAACCGGCCGATCAATTTATTTCATTTGCCATTAGGACCGGATGAATTTAATTCTCAGAATATGCAAACCACAAGCGTATAGTAGCGCCTAGCTCGCGATAACGAGTCCGGATGTGACTGCTTCAGGTTCTGCCTGCGCAGCGGGGCGCTATAACCACTCATTCTAGCGCCCGTTCGATAATTCGAACTTCGCTTAATTCGAAGAATTTTCCGGTCCCCTTTGAGTTCGAATTAACGAGGTTTTACTGTATAAATAAATTTCAGTCAACAAACAACATGTTTCAGGGCCCTTTGAAAGCCTAACCATGTCAAGAGACAAAGCACTCAGTAAAAACTGCCTCAAACATGACAGTAGCTACAGAAATGTTCACACGATTACACAACGCCAAAACTTTTCAGTCAGCCCTTAACTAATACCATGATAACTCCTGCTGCTGCTGACAGTACTCACCTTTAAGTTGCTTTCAATTCTGTCCACCTGTGCCCCTAAGAGGTCCACAATGTTCTCACCATGTTTCAACATGAAAGCTTCCAACTGTTCAATGGTCTCTATGTTCATAACTTCCTGCAAGGACAACATTGAGTGGCATACTCTACTATTTCAACTGCAGTGTGCAATGAAAGCCTTGCTGTCAATATTCAAGAATGGGCAAAGGATAAACTTACTTCCAGAAGAAGCTCCATATCCTGTGTGTCTAGGTAAGACCTTGTGAGCTCACGCCCATCTATGTCAATTTCAGCTTTGTAGCGCACAACATAGTTTCCCATGTCTGTGGCTTTCACATCATGAATGGCCCTGCAAAAGATAAGCACAGGGGTGACAAAGAACCAAGCAAGTATATGCAGGTACTAGAAACAGCACAAAATGAAGGTACATGGCAGGAAAGCCATGGCAACCCACACTGTCCAGGCTGTATAAAATTAAAAAAGAAACACTGGCACTAACTTTCCCTCATTACAGTAAAACACTGTTAATATAGAATTTGCAGAACCTGAAAAAATGTTCAAATTAATTGGTTGTTGAATTATCAGGGGCTCCAAAAAAAAAAAACATAAAGTGTCTCACATCAACATATTTTAGTTCTTGCAAAAAATCCATAATTGTCGATTGTTCTGCCGATGAAATTTGTGGAAAACTATTTTTTTCAGTTTCACCAACCGGAGCAGTGCACACACTATCAGATGAACCAATACCTATCATCATCATCACCATAATCTATTTACTCTTAAAGGCCCCTGATGGGACATCACATAAGGGGATGAGAGCAGAAGGCTGCTCAGGAAATGAAGTGCCTCCCACACACGTGCACACACACTAACACACCTTGCAGAAAACTAACATGCTGCATACACACACACGATATATAATGTAAATGACTACAGTCCCGGGATAACACAAAGCATGCTGACAGCATGGTCTGCAATGCGTTTGCAGTGAAATACAAAGAACAAAATGGCAGAGCATAGCATAGGACAAAAGAGCATCTCGTAGTATTTTTTTTCAACTTACTGTGTTATGTTTCTGAGTTCCTACATTTGTTTCATCAATGCTCTGAGGAATTAGTGAGTGATGCGTATATATAATGCTGCATATGTATGTATATGAATGTACTATATGAAGGTGTATATATGCCTGTGTGATGCTGCCTCTCCCACAAGATTGTAGACCTGTCAAGCTGTCCAAGGACAGAATTTTTTCTACAGAACCCCCCCATCTGCAATTTTTTTTATAAGATGGCAAATAAACAATTTATTATTACTGCAAGATGCCAAGTCAATGTGCCAGCATCTGTAGTCCAAGCTGAAGCAGACTAGCAATAGGGCAGAGACGTACATAAGGCAAACACGGAGATGTGGCAAAGCAAACGCACACCCCTTCTAACAGCGCTTAGTAGACAGTGTTGCCATTTCTACAAGTGGCAAAATGCCTGCCACAACACCAATGATAGTACACTGCTTTTTCTGCTGGGAAGGCACTCCTGTCTACCTTACTTCACAACTTGTTCACTAATTCTTGCTTAGCAAGAGTCATGACAAAGATCTACAAATGCCAAGACACTGCCACCTTTTCTATACAAATGGCTCATGTTTGCTCAAAAGGAAACATGCAAACTGGAGAACTGAAACTCACTGCTCTTAAGTACCATATAAAGCAACATCGGGTCCTCCCTATTATATAGCCATCAATTCTAAATGTTGTGGAAGCATAGATCCACTGAAACGAAAGTGCACAGGGGAGCTGCAGGGGACTCGCACCTGATCATGACATCGTTCTCAAGCTCCTTGTTGATCTGCTGCATGGCATCGAAAGGAATGGAACGCCCGACCAGTGCAACCGAGTTGGAGTAGACAATGAAGGCAGCGACCGAGCCCAGCAGCGTGCCGATGATGAGCGAGCCAATGGCGTCATACATGGGGTCCCCGAGGTGAGTGGCCAGTCCCATGCAGGCAGCTGCTACAGTGACCCCCAGCACGGCTGCCATGTCCTCCAGCAGCACCACATTAACACTGGGGTCACGGCTACGGCGCACTGCGAGGCAAGAGACAGGGCACCAGTCACCCTCAACCTCTGCTATAACGAACCCTAACCAAGCATACATCGCTAACAGCATGGAATCCCTAAAAATCTATGCCGTTCACTTCACCTTTTCCGGTGACTTAAGTTTCACCAGCATCATAACATAAAAAAACATGCCAGGTTAGAACCATTATTGTGTTGTTGGTAGTTTGCTGTTCGACATTTCACGATGACTTTTTTCTACCATCTCCAGCTACCTTCTTTCACAGTGGCCATGACAACAAAGTGAAAAACAAGGTGCCGCTCATCACTTTATACAAGATCCTTCCCACCCTAGCTGCACAATAACAGACCCTGCCATCATAACATCTCAACTGAATTAAAACTTATTTCAAGATTTATGTAAGGATAACACGAGCAAGCCAGTTTTGCATTATGAACCGTCACATTACAGCCAAGCCTGCTTATAAAAAATAGGACCACCATACGCCGTTCGTTATATCTTGATGTTTGCAGTAAGTGAACTAGACACAACAGATTGGACTTGAGTAAGGTGGAGCTCCGCAGCATGCTTTTATGCAATATGCGGGAGCGATCATCGGCTTGATAAAGTTTTGGCACAGACTGGAGTGATTTTGCATTGCTGCCCATTTTTGCCTTGGCTAGAAGCAATACAAGCAGTGCACATATTTTTATTTATTTATTTTATTTATCAGAAGCAACATACTGATTGCCACCCTTAATAACAAGAACAAACTCAAGGATTATGCAAATGTCACTGAGGTGAGTGAGAGCCATTTACACAGCCTAATTTGAGCAGTTTTTTGTGCACTCATTACACATATTCAAAATTATGTGAGGTGGCACACCTTGTTTACTGTGACAGCCAAGTATGAAAGTCTCGCCAAAATAAACAGAGGCCTTGCTGTCAGTCTCGCTGTACATTGTAAAAAAAAAAAGAACTCCAGCATTTATTTTTTAAAGGGACACTGAGGAGAAATTGAAGTTGGCTTGTATCGATAGAATAGCAGGTCCTGATCACAAAAACGCCACTCTTACTGAAAACAAAGCTCTTGTAATGTAGAAAATACCAAGAACCAAAATACAGGTGTCGCCGCCACAGGCCAATCTCGCAAGTACAAGCGTGATGACTTCCTAGGACAAGAGGCGCCACCATGGAGGAATTTTCCTTACTTCATGGAAGCCACGAATCTCTGAGGCTGGCAAAGGAAGGTTGCGCACCGCACCGCTAGCCTTCAGAAATCACGGAGTCTGCGTTTACGTCACGTATCACGTCACTCCGTTCTGTGACGTCATAAGAGTTCTCCGTGTCGTCATAAGAGTTCTCGAGTTTGAATCGGAGCGGCGGGAAAAACTTTCTCAACTTCGAATAAAAATTTCTTTGAAATAAATGAATATTTCGCGCCCGGACAAGCGGCAACAAAGCCATGAAATGCCGAACTATCAGATTTTGCTAACAACAAAAAAATGGCAGAGTTCTCCTCAGTGTCCCTTTAATGGAAAGAGAAGCTACCGTGGCCAGACATAAGGCACAGTAAAGCAGGAACCTTAAGCCTATCAAGCCATTATCAAATAACACAACTTGGTAGTAATGCATTCCCGGCCAAGCACATTTTAGTGTAACACTAAAGCAAAGTACGCTTGCAAAAGGCAATTCCATGCACAGAAGCACACTGTTATCATTTTACAGATTAGCAGCTCAGCTACACCTACCATATTCCAGCATGGTCATCTTCTCCCGCCGGGCACCTTTCTTCACTTCATTGAAGGCCACCAGAAATGTCCCTGTGAAGTGTTACATATTCCAATAGAGAACTTAAATCCAATTCTTATAGTAGGAAAGCAACTTGTTCTTGCATGCTTGTCTGTTATTATAAAGCATATAATACAAATATCACACGCCTAAAACAAATGGTAACGGTGCTAACTCGAAACTGCCCTTGCACAAGAAAAAAAAAATGCACCGATTAGAATCCAAACACCACCTCGGCTAAGTAAAGCAGAAGGCAAAAAAAAGAAATCTGAAAGAAAGAAAAAGAAAAGTAAAACAGTACAAATTGGTGCTGCATATGGTAGAATAAAACCACATATTAAAACTTGCTGCTGTAGAGAAAAAAATCTGCCTACTGTTGATACCTTCTTGCACTTATTTTGAAGGGAGCTTCCCTGAACTGACACGCATCAACATTGCGCCTAATACTAATCAGACCTCAAGCAAACATCTGCACTCCCTAGCTCGCTTACCAACTTTTTCATAGCACAGTTACTCGAGGTTTGGGTTTCTAACCTGACGCTCGTAAGCAACAGAGACAGGCACTTTATGATATCCCAAAAGCTGCTCAACTATTAGCAGAATATATACACAAGAAATGAATGTTATGAACACAAGAAATGGTTTTGTTACAAAGCAGGTGCAGTAAGGTTCTCTAAAAAACTGAAGACCCCTTACACTTATCTCACGGACATCAGGATTTCAGTATGTGGGCATCTAAAAGTGTTGTCCATCAGAACACAATAACTGCAGTTGAAAGTGGCCCCTGTTTTCAGTCTCAACTGCACTAGCCAAGAAGGCAACATGATGCTAAAGAAAGCAAACAAATTTTATTATGTTCTTTTAAATACAGCACTGCCAAGCAGATAACTGCATCGCTTGACTAATGGTTGCAACCAAAATAACCCAACAAAATTCAACACAGGTTCAGCGAAAACCACAACGCAGTTACAGCTACGCCACCTTCCAAAGCCACTGCCTCACTGTAAGAGAGATTAGAAAGGGAGAAGTACCTCCTTCTGAGATGAGCGAGCCACCAAGAATAAAGAAGGCCTGGAAAACGAAGTGGAGGGACAGGTTGAGAACTTGGAGTTATTTTGTTGATGAGAACGGTGGCACATAGGGCTGGTCTGAGAAGCACAGTGCTGCGCCACTCACTCAACAAACCTCGGTGCTGAATCAATATATTTCCAGGTTTGGCTTGGGGTGGATTTAAAAATTCTGGTCAAACATAACCTCAAACCAAAGTAAAGAGGTACAGAGCTATTTTAACCCATAAAGCATAAATAAATAAAGGGCAACAAGCATCCCTTAACTTACATTTCCTTTTCCATCCATTTTTTTTTACACGCACTTCAAAAAGGAATTTCTGGGTGATCGAAATCAAACTTGATACACTAATGTGAACAGAAATAATGGGTACAGCTTTTATTTATAAAATGAGCAATCTTCAATCCAAAACCTGATAAAGAACATGCCAAGCAACCAGTTCCATATTTGTGAGATAAAACAGTTCCTTTCCTGTGCTTTTCTATAAAAAGAAACTTGCTCCATTACATTCAATTACACCTTCCAGGCTGCATGGTACTCCCTAGTTCAATTTCAATGATGCTTGAAGCATAAGGTATGCAAAAAATTAGTTACAAAGCTAACAGCCATGCTCGAGATGTTTGGTAAATGAGCAGCCCAGATAAAAACCTGAAGGTGTGCTTTTTGTTCAACTGCTTCAAGCATTCAATGCTACTTTTACACTACAGAATTGTAACTCTACATAGCTTCACCATTTATACATTGTAACATGTATTCCATATGAATGGCACATAATGCATCCCATAAAACTCAAGCCATAGCAGTTTGAAGCAGTTACTGTCATCAATTTTTTTTCACATTCAGTTTCAAGATGGCAGGGAAACTTCAGTTCTGTACCAGAGCTTTAACTGGGAGTTGAGTTCTAGCTGGATTCAACAATCCAAGACAGGTATGTGCACTTCAGCATGTTACATGTCATCCATGCTTAATTAAGCAAAAGTTCTGACTAACAAGTATGGGGCAACACAGCTCACACATACCCAGTAGAGCGACTCAAGCTGCTCAGGGTGTAGCAGCCCCTTGATGCCATGGTACCACGCAAGGCCAGCCCCAAAGAAAAACACGCCCACTCCACTGATGAGCGATGAAACATACCGCATGTTGTGGTAGCCATAACTGCACCCAAGCAGAGTAGCAACATACTGTTACTGTTGCACTTTTATACTGAAAATATAAGCATCGTTTCACAGTGCCGTACCAAACTGTGTTCTTGCGAGCTAAATTCACAACCCCTCAGCCCAATAATGTCCCCTTTTCCCTTCTGTTTGTGGCTTATGAGGTGTAAACCATGTGCATAAATAAACAAAAATAATATTGGCAATGTCCAGTGCACCATGTGCGATACATGACAGGCTTCCAGCGTGCTTGCTCTTCACACAATCTGCCCAGAACAGAGGCTCCCACAACTGCCCTCGAGCCCATCAGAGGCCATGTGACAGTACAATGGTTCAGTCTCATTCCTTTACTGCATGCACGTGAGGGTCACCAGATACTTCTCGCATAACCATTCACAATGCCACCTAATCATTTGTGATTGAGCACTATTGACACTGTCTGCAATTAAACGTATGAGATCAATCAAACGATGACAAAATTCAAATTGGAATTTTACTTTCGAAGTCATCACTATGATGGTCCAGCCCTTGCTCTGGGCACAAGGCCTTGGAGTGAGAGGATTGTGCTGCATAAGCATGCGTTCTTTGTTCTGCATTCACTCGGACCATGCACACTGCCCGATTGCTTCTAACAGTACTGCATCTTAATGAAGAAGCTGTCTGGTGGAAATCTGCATAGGGCATACTGGTGCACCTTGGAACCAGGTCATCAATGATTTTATGTGAACCACAGAGCATTTTCTTACTCCCATCTTTTCTGAACCCCTTTTATAAATGAGGCCGGGTTGCCAAGCTTTGAACAGCTGCTTTAAAGGGACGCTAAAGGGGAGAGTATTAAGTCTAGCTTGATTAAGATTGCGGTCCCAAGATCGCAAATAAGCCATAAGAACGGAGCTTGGATATGATAGAAAATTCTGTAAAACCGAAAGACTGTAGTCAGGCCCCTCAAGAACGCTGGCAAATGCATCTGGTCAAGTGAACTGTTCACTGACCACGACTGGCTCACCACACGTGATATTATTTCAATGGGAAACACTCCGAAATAGAAAAGTGGAGCAGCAAGTGCTGTCAAGAGAGAAAAATGTGAAGCATCGCTCACTTTTTGTGCCATTCAGTCAACCTGCATGAACCTGTCATGTGTAGAGACTTCAGAACCTCAAGCCAAGACCAATCTCTCAGGAATGTTCACTATCTTTCTGAATAGTGAGATTGCAATAGTATCTTGAAAGGATGGCTTATAGCATGAAGGGTGGTAAAGTGGGCATCATGGTAAATGGTATATGTAGTGGTACCCTCAGCTGACATACATTGTGACATTGGGCAATCGAACTGATAAACCAAGCAGTTTTGTTTTCATTACAAAGAGCTCGAAGCAATATACGTTACAAGAATGGCTCAACACCACCATGTTCCAGGGAAGGTGGTAAATGGGGGACAAAAGTGAAGACTTTATTTGTGATTTTTTCAGTAATGTATTCCCCTTTTTGTGCAGAAAAAAATGCTAGTAGTGGTATCAAAAGGCAATTCATCAGTCTAGTGTAGCTTTTTGTTTATGTTAACTTATCCCTTTAGCGTCTAATGAACCTAAAAGCAGTGTTACTTTCCAAGAGAGGTCCTCACTCACGGGTGATCTGGATTGGCTTGCTGGATGGACTTGTGTATTCCAAAAGCCAGGAGCAGCTGTAAGCCGTAACAAATCTCATGTGATCTCCATCAAAACAAGAAAAAGCAGCCAAAAGAAGCGCCAAGGAAACTATGCCAGCAAACAACAGTACACTACATGCCGAATAATGTAATGTTCAAGCCAGGCACCTGTGGCATAGTACAAATCCTGAGACTCCGCTCATGAAAAAATTATTTTCGAGTAGTCATTATGAAACAGATGCCACTGCTAGTGTTTGTACTCGTAACTGCAAAAATAAATCATTTCATCCACAATCACTAACAAAATTTATCAGCCATTCTTAACAAAATTAATTTAATCACTGCTCTAGACTGCCATTGGAGGAGGTAGTAACCCCCCCCCCCCCCCAAAAAAAAAACTTCCGTTTCATGCAAAATTGAAATTCCATTCTTGAAAGATCAGTGCTTTTTTGCACTGTGCAATTCTTGCATGCCGCTTGAAATGCATAAATTATAGCCAATAAAATAGCATCGCCAGGCGATGCTAAAAGCCGGCATCATGATTTCGGCTGACTGTGTGCCTCCGCTGGCGACTGATGGGTGGAAGGATAGACGACACTCGCAAAAAAAAAAAAAGGTTTTCGCACGTAATTTATAGCGCCCGTCCGAAGTCATAGCCTTTCATGGGCGTTGGCTGGGACTGCGCCACCAGTACTTATCCGTATTTCCGAATTAACAGGGCTCGAATTAACGAGTATTTTGTTGAGAGTATCGGAGGCTGCGCGGAAATGAGGTAGGTAGCCCCCACCGCGGACGCCAATCCCTACCCTCCGGCGCCGCCGGCCGCGGCGGCGGTGATGGCGCCATTTAGGCTTTACCCCCTCCTCCACGGTTTTATCTGGTTCCATCTTCTGTCCCCGTTTAGGACGTGCGCAGCATCTAACTATGCGGAGGTGCTTTTTTTTGGCCACGTGCTGCATGCCAAGCCGCCGTGACGCGGCGGCGTGTAGTTCGAATTATCCGTAGTGGAATCGATGCGCTTTCGAATTAACGGGCTTTTTTATACACAGACCTCTATGGAGCTTGGCCAGACCAAGTGTTGTAGTTCGAATTATCAGAAAATTCGAATTATCGAGGTTCGAATTAACGAGCTTTCACAGTATATTTTATTTTTTGACCCGATTTCCAACACACACTGCTGCCAAACAGCCAAGCTCTGTCTGTAGACCTTCAGCTACCACAAAAAGCTGCGTATAGTACGAGGCTTTTTTCCGGATTTTAGCATGTTAATTTCCGCCTCGCATTATGTGTGGATCCATACAATTTCCAGCCATAATCCGCAGTTACGGTTTCGTTATTATTGAGCACCGTTACTGCCACGGTTCCAACAAAAGGAGGCACTATCTAGCGATGGCATACGTCAGCAGTTTCGATTTCGACGACAGGTCACTATGCTGACCTGACCTTGCGGCGCCCAACACGTTCGCACCTCCCATGGTAACAGGATCGCGAAAGCAGTCCTTGGCTGTTTCTAAAAGGGAAGTAATCATCATGGCTGCCAAAAGCATTGGTACTGCATCAAGCACTGCTACATGATCTGGATGAGGTAGGGAGAGCCTGCAATTACTGCTGCTGGACATGGGCCTCTCCAGCCACACTGTGCAGTTGGATGGCGGATGCTTGGGCTAGCATTCCCGAGGAACTCACCGGTTGCAATTTCAAGAAATGTGGGATATCAAATGTGCTCGACGGTACCGAAGACGTGTTTCAGTGGAACGATATCTCTGACAAGGGCTTTTTGGCAGACAGTACACCTGACGACGACGATCACTAAAGCACCGACTACGGACACTTCCGAAGCGTGCACGCCTGCACACCCGTGCATACGCCGGAGCCGGTCTGCGCATGCTCACATCAAAGGGCATGAGTAGGTGCGAGAGCGGCACCTGATTTGTATCTGCCAGTATTTGGCGCCCGCGCTACACGCGTCGTGTCCGGCACACCAGCGTACACAAATAATCGAAGGATGTTCAGCTTCTGCAACTTCCGAAACATCTTCCAGCTGATTGCTTTACTCGCATTATGCGCAGATGAAAACTTTTTTTCTGTCTAAACCTTGCATTATTGCGGGTACGCATTAAACGCGGGTTTTTGCGGTAATTTATATTGCAGGACCCCTAGAACAGCACTGCTCGACTCTTTGCTGCTATGCAGGCACTACTGAAGTGACAGACACATCTGCAGCCCCAGTTTTTATTGCAATTTTCACACTAAACATGAGAATAGTAAGGAGAAGTGAAGGGCTTGTTAACTGAACACAATAATAAAGTTAGCAAGTCAGCCCTGTTGTGAGCTAACGCCATGACAGACACTAGGCAAGAATGTGGGAAACCAATACTCTTTGAAGCCACGCACTCGAGTAGTGTGCTGTCTCTACATATTAAAGAGGCCAACAGTCATCGGAACCAAGGAAAGCATAGGGGATTTTTTTTTAAATTCGTGGTGTTTATTAATGGGAAATTAGTACTGTAATCACTTCATGGCTGAAAAGAAATTGATAAGTAAGCAGAAGAAAAAACAACCACATGCCACCAGTAGAATCCGAACCCACGACCTCCATATGTCGTGTACTGTGTTCTACGAATTGACCTACGGTGGTGGCTGTTCAGTCTTCTACTTTCAAGGGTATTTATATTGCATGCAACCTAACCTTGGGTGTGTTCACCAGCGGCACCCTCAGCCATAGCGGCTGACATAGAAGTTATTCTTGCAAATAATTTATTGCAGTTTATGAAATTAATGCAGATTACAAAACTACAGGATTACAAAATGAATGGGAGCCTTTATAGAGCACATGGTGTTGACGGGACCTAAGCTTCAGTTCAAACAAACCCGTAGTTTGAATTGAAGGTGCACTAAAGAGGATTCTGAGCTTGTCTTTTTAGTGTGGGAACTCGATCTATACGCTCCAAGCATTCTTAGAAACTTCAAAGTTATTGTCCTGTGCGGCCGATTTCCCTATTCAATCAAATAAAACGTCCCAGCTCCCGCCTTTTTCTTTAACTCACCTACAAAAGTATGAGGAGTAAACCAACGCGTGGAGTGCCGTTGCAGCTTGCTACTCTGCCATCAGCGGAGTGATACGTAAAACAAAGAGTCAACGTGTATTTTTATTTCCGTGGACCTAATTTGCAGCTATGTTGAGTGCAAGTGAAACTATTTATTCCAGAAAACTTAAAAAACAAAATAAAAGCGAAATCGACTGACTGAAAGTCACTCCACACGTTTGACTCCTACTTTCATAGGTGAGTTAAAGAAAAAGGCAGAAGCCGGGACATTTAATTCGATTTAATAAAGAAATAGGTCGCAGAGGACAATTCGAAGTTTCTAAGAATGCTCGGAGCATGTAGATCGAGCTCCTGCGTTAAAAATACCAGCTTGGAATCATCTTTAGTGCGCTTTTAATAGGGCTCAAACTAACGAGGGTTCACTGAATCTGTACGAATTAATAACTGACCTCAACAGTATTACCCAGCCCAGTTAATGATCATCACATCATTAAAATATTTTGGTACAAAGATATAACCTGTTTTTATTTTTTTAGCGAGCTCAGAAAATTTTTTTCTTGACGCAGTGAAAGGCACACCATTAGTTGTGTCCTGAGCAACAAGCAAGGAAACTGTACATGAACTATGTGTCACTACAACCAAACAAACACAGCCAAATGAGCCTCTACCATATACTTGCAACTCTAGTTGAGTGAATGCATTACCTGGTTGCACGTGTCTGACAAAGAGTGGATGGCTTCAGCGAACATGCTGTGTGACCCTGTGTACAGCCAGGCTATGCTTTTGAAGGCAAAATTTAGGCCATTTCTGGAATAGAAATCAGAGGCTGTGCTCAATCAGCAGAAAATGACATGCAAAAAGGTTTACCCACATCACCACAGCTGTGTGCACCACTCGTCCTGAACCTTGAAGGATTTGTTCTCTCCTCTGCACAGAGAAAGAAATTTTAATGAATAAGTAGAACACCACAGCTCTACCACACCAACTGTATATTATAATGCAGACAAAGAAAACCTAAAGTAGTATTGCACACAAAGCAAAGCAGCTGAAACATTTTATGCATTTTAGGCATTTAAACTAGCTTATTTTCCTCTTTTCAATTAGACTAGACCTGGAAGCACCTAAACATTTACTCTCTGTGGTGTGACATCTAAATTTGTGCAAGCGACTTTTCAAAATTTTTTTTGCAAAGTGTCCAGCATTGTTTTCGCAAAGTTGGAGGTGCTGGCTACATCTGGAATTCTTGCTGGACAGAATGTCAGGGCCATTTCATGTCTAGGGAAAAAAAAACATTTTTACAAAGCAAGAAATTGAGATAGACATTGCGAAGTTCTACGGCGCACCTAGGAAGTACTATTGAACGCTGTCACTTTTTCTTCTCTGAAGAAGTGGAATGTTTTACTAAGGAACATTGTAACTGAGTTTTCACTGCGGAAACAGCTTCAGACGAAAAAAATGATTAATTGGCCATATATGTGCTTCACAAAAGAAAAAGGCAGCAAATCGACGAGAGTGGAAATGGCGTGCATGAATTCCTGAAGTTTTTTACGCCATTGAAGTCCTTTTTGTGAAATAGAGGGTTTTAAGTGTATAAACACATACAAATTTTGATTTTTCTCGATAGTAGAACATAATGGTCAAGTGTTTAGGGGAATCTCCCAAGATGGAGTAGATTGTAATAAGGCAGTAACTATTCATTGGTATCCACCCAATTGCAGCCGTCTGGCTGCAAAGGAAAGCTATACAGCTGCCACAGAAACTTCGCAGTTAAAGAAAAATGCCCAGAGAAAAACTCATCCTGCTCTGGGGTTTAAACCCAGGACCACCGCTACACCGGAGCAGTTGTTTTACCAGCTGCGCTAACCAGGATAGCTAACATATGGCAGGGCGAGAGCGCACTGATCAATACCTTGAAGTGGGAGAGTTGGTAAAGCGACTGCACCGGTGAAGCAGTGGTTCCGGGTTTGAACCCCAGACCTGGACGAATTTTTCTTTAACCACGAAGTTTTTGAGGAAGCTTTATTGCTTTCCTTTGTAGGGCTGCGCTTGGGTGGATGCCAATGAGCAATTACTCCATTCTTGCAAAATCTACTCCACCTTGGTAGATTCCCCTAAACATCTGACCGACACTGTTCCCACTTCCGAGTTATAGATCAATTCGCTCTCGCCCTTGCGTATGCTAGCTGTACCAGTTAGTTCAGTTGGTGGACCAACTGCTCGAGGAAAACTATGGCGCCAGATTCGAACCCCAGACGAGGATGGTGGTGGTAAAACTTTATAGGATGCACTGGGACGGGTTTTAGACGAGAGTGGAAGGTTTCACCGCTCCCTTGCCAGGGTGGTAGTCCTCATTCTGGGAAACCATTGGCGGTAGCCGCTGCCCGCGCTCTTTGAACCACAGTCCTCTGGGACTCCAGGTCCAAGCAGCTGGACAAGGTCGCCTCCTAGCCTTCTCTCGTTGGCTGATTTACTCTATTTTGCGGATTTTTCTGGCAGGCCCATACCATACGATATGCGTCTGCCCACATCTCACAAAATTTACACTACCCCGAAAAGTTGGGTCTATGTGTTTTAGAATCGCAGGGCTTAAAAACGACCCCGTTTGCAGCCTTCCGAGGTGTTTCTCAGTTCTATCCAGGCCCTTGGCGGGCTTTGAGACGTCTGCCTACTGAGGCGCAGGTATGTTGTAATGTGGTAAGCGGATTCGGTACAGGAGTCCCGACAGAGTCTGGGAATTCGGTGGAACTCCGGGGGAGAGATGCTCAGGTGGCTGTATGAGCAGCCTCGTTCCCTTTTATTCCCTGGCATTTTTTTTTTATTTTTTAACTATAAAGTGTTTGTGGAAGCTATATAGCTTTTCTTCGCAGCTGTATAGCTGAGCTTGGGTGGATGCCAGCACAACATAATGTGTGTATGAAAGGGTTAAGCACAGCTCGATAAATTTCTTAGCCCAATTCGCAACACCGCCAATGATGTGACAAGCAAAATGCCAGTCTTTACAGATGAGCAGCCACACCACATCACTATAAACAAATTGACATCATTCTCAATTTAAAGTAAGAACTGCAAAACCTGACTCCTGCACAGCACTACATAAAAGATGTACTGTTTGCAACATACAGTCACAGCAGCAGGCACTTCTGGGATTTGAAAAAAGGACACAATAAAATGAAGACATTTCAGGTGATGCCATTTCACACCTTGCTTCAATAAATTTAATCAGTTCGGAAGAGCTTTTATATTATCCTCCATTTAAAAGCAAGTAACTCACAACAGCATAATAATAATAAATAATAATAAATAATAAATGGCATGTTAGCATCAATGAGTTTTTCAGAAAACTCTCTTTGGTCCAGACCATAAAAACATTAGCGAAACTCCAGCCTAACCAATCACTGCGGATGAAATTTCTCAATGATGTAACACGAAAGTATGTGCATATTTATTAATTTATAACTCAAAGAAATAAAGTTAATTTGTGCCCATCTAACTAAGCAATAATTACAATTAAACCTAAAATGAGATTTTTAACATTTATACAACAAAGGAAAATCATTGAGCTCAGCGCTGGAAACTGATAACTTCTGTACAATATTTCCAATTTTTCATAGCCCACCCATTAGAGAGTTAAGGACAAAAATAAAGGTGATGCAGGATGAGCGATGCACTATTTGGCTTATCTAATTTCATGTGCTGTTAAGCCACTAGAGGTGCCAAAACAGTCTAAAAGACATCAGTGTTGCTTAGCAGTTAAAACAATAATTCTAGCCTGCAGTTAGATGATGCTTTGTGCTCAATAATATATCTTACCCACTGCATAAGCAAGTTACTAGGAATGCTTCATGTACCCTCAACCTGCTCAGCCTTTCCCTTAGCGTCACTGACACTGAAAGTGCATGCCAGGCCTTGCACAGTTACGGCCCTGGCAAAAGGGCAAAACTAGAACTGAAGCTATTCTTGTGTGGTCTGGCAACTCAATCCCTGCTCGACTAAAATGCAGTGCCTTACCTTAGCCTCCTGACTTGCTCTTTCAGCTCGTTGGTACTCCTTCAAAATGCTCTTGACATTGGACATGCCTGAAAAGCATTGCCTGAACATATCATCAGTTAGCAGTGTTCAGTGCCCTAGCCTAGCATGCCAAGGCATCACAAGGCCTAGCAAAAGAATACATCAACACTTACTCTCTCGGTATTTCTGTTCTTCCCTACGCCTTTTTTCATGCTCCTTCTGCAAGCCTTCGTATGATCCCCAGACTTCTAATGCCCTGAAGGTGAACGGAGGCAAACAACATGTGAGATAACTATCATGATAAACCAAATCCTATGCTCCACCTCACAAGTGGTTCGCAGTGGAGTAGAAGCTTGTATTGCAAGGCAACAGCTCCCACAAGTCTGCTGACCGTGGAAGCTCACAAGCTTACCTGACGAGGCCGGAAGCCATCATCTCGTGCTCGCAGCTTCCACTACACTGTGAACCACTTGTGAGATGGAGTTAGGTAAAACATTCAATGAACCCTTTAGCTTCAAATTTTCCAGTGAACTACCAGACTTTAAGTGTATTCTCACCTAGGCTTGCACAGGATCGTTAGCAGCTTAACTGTGCAGCCAGTTTTCATCAAAGCAGTCACAATTAACGTGGCGAATTGGGCATGTTGGTACATATCTGAAGAAACAGCAGAACAAAAAAGACAAGGATGAAAACAAGACGACAGGAACGGAGCCAGGCGAAACGGGTCAGTGCTAAACCTATCGTCTCGTCTCCGTCCCCATCTTTATTGCGCTGCCATTTTTTCAAAAGCAGTCACAGCCATTGTGACTGTGACAGTCACAGCAGTAACAATGCACCCATCCTAATTTCTGCATTCACTGCGTTTAGAGGACGAATTGGTGCACGATAGTTCATTACAACAGCGTAATGCAAGCAGAAGATAGCACATTTCTTGAATTTTCAACTTAGAAGCAGAGCCCGAAGGACATTGTGCCAGCTCGTAAATCAGATCAGCAAGCTATATGCAACTCTACTTAACTCTGCTTTTAATCAAGGGAAAGAAAAGCAACCTCAAACAAAGATTTAGTCTGAAAGTGCCTGCTGAATTTTTGAAAACTAAAGGCTACTTTAGACAAAATACCCAATTAATATACACAATTAAAAACTCCTCAAAAAAAAAAGGAAAGGACAGTACAGTACTTCAGTGTATTAGATTCTATATTCAAATAAGTATGTAGATGCCAAATTCCCAGCTGCCTATTTTCTGTTTTGCATTTGTGCACAAGCATTAGCACAAATTCATCAATTACCAGATGGAATTTGCCTATGGCTAGCAAATAATCTATAACTGCATTTCTTCTCTCATGTTGTATTGGTTTTCTTTTGAACAGATGAATTGTGACTGTTACATCTGAGTTCAATTCAGGTCACATGAGGCATGAAAAAAAGCTTGATTCTTCATTTTCATACACTACAACACTTGCACCAACCTGCCCCAAGAGCCAGAATGACAATGAATGAAAAGAGCAGCTACATTATCACTGTTCTTCCATCCCAACATTTAATTCATGCCACTCTGACTGTTGAAACTGAAACAACAGGAGAAAAAAAGAAATTCAGTTATAAACTAATTACTGGGAGCACGTCAATTCCATGTAATGATTTTCGTTTAATAGTGTCTTGAGCATCAATACAAAGAAAGAACACAAAACCAAAATTTGGCAAAAAAGCAACCGTGATTCCATGAAACAAGACACCACTACAACCTCAGTTGAAGACAAATCTGAAAACAGCTCTTGCAAATGCTTGAGCATTCAAATTTGATCTTGTAATCCAATATTCACTTTGCAATACTCAGCACATTAACCTGCACAAGGTTTTCAGAATGAGTAAAGACATACTAAGACAAATGCTTCTCACTTAGTTTCAACGTCACGGCGCAAGTACACAGTCAGTGGTGGCGCGTCTTCATATGGACTCCTCCGCTTAACCATGCGCAGTCCTTCCAAGTCACTGCACGTCAAGCAAAGGCACACTGAGAAAAATGCTATGTGCAAAGCATGCACAGGTTTCACTAAGCCCCACTGTTGTGCACATTGCTTTTGTTGCAGCCACGACACTGGAAGAGTTCACCCCTAAACTGCATGAGACAGACAGACTACATTGTCGAAAGAGTGTCAGTGAGAGCTGGAACAAATAAAAAAATGTCTGTTACACACATTTTCTGGTTTGATCCTGTTTTCTGGCTGTTAGTGTCTGTGGTAGCAAAGGTTGCCCTATTATCTTCCTTTTTTTTTTCCATGCACACAAAGACAATAGTTGCGTTGTGTGAACAAATATGTAGCCTTCACTTCAGTTTCAAATGAATAACCTGCACTTATTTCACTGATTCACTAAACCAATTTGCTGTACTTCAAGCCAGCTATGAAACTACTCTCCTCAGCACTGGCTGACAGGTGATGATAACATTTCTTCTTGTCCCTTACGTCAGCACAAAAAAAAGAGGAAAATGCAAGAGGCATCACTGCTCAAGAAACTAAGTACAAACATGCAACCTTCACTTATACTACCATTTCTGTGGCATTCTTCAAGCAGAAGAGGCATGCTGAACACTCGTGCAGATATTATCCTGATGACTGGTTGAGAGCAAACCCTGAACAACACACTTTAGTTAAGCTAACTCTACCAGACTGCCAGAAAAACTGCTGTGCCTAGTCATAATAAAATAGTGTATCTTTACATTAAAAGACTGCCTAGAAATTTCACTGAAACAAGGAAATGTTTACACCAGCTGAACAGAAAAATAGAGGATATGTTTCTATTTAGAAACTATTTAGAAAAAAAAAACTCAGGGCTTACGACATTTTCTTGTGATTCCATGCACAGCCTTCACAGTATGACTGCCCCACAGTGCACAGATCAAATTTATTTTTTGGCATCTAGGAATGACTGGCTAACAAATATCTTGACCAGTAGTTCCTCTGTTTATGCCCAGCAACGCTTCTGATGTCTCATACAAGCAAAAATTTCCTGGCTATGATGAACTGGCATACTCTCAGAAGTCAAAAGCAATACACAAAAAATAAAATTCTCAAGCAGAACTTTTTCTGACACATATCGCCACTTCTTTGAAGGGTCACAACAGAATGAAATCTTGCTCTACATGCTATTAGCAGGGAGACAACACTTCTCTTAAGCATAAAGTGTCTTCAATCAATGAAAATGACATTTTGCAGTGTTACCTTGGTTTCAACAGATAATCACTCATAGCACGTACTGGTGTCACAAAGTTGCGCTCCGTGTAGTCCTTCGTCACATCCACTTTTCGACGATGGCCACTGACAGCTGCAAACAGAAAAATTCTAGGCTGTCACAAACGACATTCTCTAAACATTGTCTCAAACTATTACTGCAGCAGGAATGGACCTCTTCTAAGGCTGCAGCCGACAAAAAATACAAACACCGTCGAAGAGAAAAGCGCATGAATGACCACAGCAATAACTCAAACCAGAGTACTGAACAGGATGTACGTTCCACCCTTTGGCTGTTATCACAGTGGGTTACCCATAAAAACCCAGCCCAATCACACTAATGCCTGCTCCTGGCAAAAATGATGATGATGATAATTTTTACTACGCAAGGGCATCTGTGGCCAAAAAGCACCATGGCACAAGGTTTTTTTCTTCTACTCAAGGTGGGGTGAAAGACCCATTTCTCAAGCATTTCACCCTAAAGAAGCCGAACACCAGGCAGGGGAAAGCCTGCACCCATTGTATCACCGGTGGGTACCCGACGGCACGGGGGATCGAACCCCGCACCTCCCGCATGCAAGCCGGGTGCCCAAACCACTAGGCCACCGCTGCGGTCATCCTGGCAAAAATGAAAATGACCCACTCCAACCACATCAGCTATAGCAACAAACACCGAGTTCAGGCCTACTCATAGGTTTAATGACTATGGTGACAATGAAAGTTAGCACTCCTCAGAGCTTTGGTAAGCACAGTGAGCTCACACCACTGATGCACCATAAGCCCTGGTAACCATCTGAGCTAGAGGGATAGTGCATTAAAAATTCAGTGCTGCATTTATTTATTCCATTGAAAAGATGGTGCAGTAAAATAAGCCAAAAACGAAACTGTATCTTAGAAAAATAAAGAAACTCACAGGATGGTTACTATTGTGTATCATGAGAACCAGCAACAGCTGTTCAGGTATTTTCATTTTGTGATATTTTGAGCTAAAGAATTTGGGAACAACATGCATATACGTATAATTATATGGCATTCTTTTTAGTTTTCTACACATATTTGCTCTTCGACTAGCATTCCTCTCCAGTCTGCCGCTCTAGGCACATGGCACTACCACCGCTGAGCCTCTCCTTGGGCAATACGTTTCACAGCAGCCATCGCAGACGATGCATGCCACATTCCTCCACTTTTGCCATACTCTCACTCCTGTTTCCACTGTAACTGCTTACCAGTAATGCATATTTGCGCTCTCGCCATACCCTCCTCCTTACACAGTTACCACCATCTACGCAGTTGCCCTGATAAACACTCTCCCGTTGCACATCGACCCGCTCTCGTCATACCCTCCTCGCTGAACGTAAAAACGCAAAAAACAAGGACGTAGAATAAGAAAGACAACACGAGCGCTCGTGTTGTCTGTCTTATTCGCTCGTGTTGTCTGTCTTATTCTACGTCTTTGTTTTTTGCGCTTTTACGTTCAGCATGGAAAACCAACTCGCCCAAACTCGGCCTTTATTGAATTATACCCTCCTCCTTCCATGGTAATGCTCAACCCTCATACTGATTGGGAAAGACTCATCGTGTCATTCTTTTTTGAGATATGAAAAGCTCACTTTTGTCACTCTAGACCAGGTCTCCACAATAACGAATATAAGGATGCCTATTGAATGAAATGTTTATAACAGGCTGAATAAAAAAAAAGGGTTTGAGTATAGCGCTACCAAATGGTAGACACAAGAAAGTCAGGAGGTGGCAGTGATTATGTGTTAATGGAATAGCATTTCAAAGCGAAGAAACATGGCAAGCAGCACTAAATATTAGACAAAAGAACAAGATAAACAAAGAACCAGCAGCAACAACTGCCGATATATCCAATGCCCACA
Organism: Amblyomma americanum; assembly: GCF_052857255.1. Classification (NCBI taxonomy): domain Eukaryota; kingdom Metazoa; phylum Arthropoda; class Arachnida; order Ixodida; family Ixodidae; genus Amblyomma; species Amblyomma americanum. The sequence continues at coordinate 181,994,032 of NC_135500.1, forward strand.
GAATATATAACCAGGCAATGGAAAGGATGACATAAAAATGCAGAAAGAAGATCAAGACATCATAAAGGTGGTCTCTCTTATGCTTGTCCTGGGCTCTCAGTAATCCCAAGCACATACAGCATATATACGGGTAAGGGCCACACGACACCAGATTTACGGCCATATTGCGTGGCGCAATAAAGTAGTTTCTCATGATGTTTTCGACTGGTCGCTCCCGTGATGCAGTTAGGATTTGGTAGAGTGGGAGCCTCTCTTGCTCCGAGCGCGTAGTGAGACTACACTCCATTTCATACATAGCAGGCAACGCTGCTAAAGCAAGCATGCCTGTTCGTGCAGGCTAAGTCCTCGCCCAAAAAATAGTTCGCCCTATGATCAAAGTGAACACAAGCATATCTCGTTTAATCAGATATTAAGTGTCGTGAATGGCAATCTCCTACACTTCGTTTTACCTCTTGCCACATTTTTGTTTTCCAACTCGAGACTTCGAAAAGTATGAATGACTTTGGCGGTCTGATACGCGGCTGGTAGGGCGAATCGCCCTTACCCCATTCGCGCCTAAAAGGTAGTTCACACTCAGTGAAAATTATAGCAAGAGGGTTCAAGTACTGAGCGCCTCACAGCTTTGGCCATAATTTTCAGTACTACCGCTTCGTTTTATACTGCTCTTTGTTTTCGTCCAAACACTCATCGAGGCTTCGAGAAGGACGAATGATACGTGGAAGAGTAATATGGTTTTGTGGACGCACTACTTCCGCAGCCTTCGCAGCATTGCCTGCTTTGTATGAAATGGAGTATAGTCAAGCGAATGGCCAGGTAGTTTTTAAGAGCGGAAGCGCAGGAAGCAGAAGGAGGACGTAACTTCCGGAACCATGACGCAGCACCACTGCTGGTGAAAACAGTAGCTGCACATGGTCGCACACAGACTGCATCAGGGTTGCTGCCTAGCCTGTATCGATCGCTACCCTGGCTCACCGTCTCCGGCAAAAATGAGCACCCCGTGGGACGCTCACTTTTTGAACATCGTCTTGTAGATAGCACTGTCATCCTCGTCTGAGCTGCTGCTGGAATCGCTGCTGTCATGTGACAGCAACACAGACCGCGTTCCTAGCATAGTTATCCGGCTCCTCTTGGACATTTTGCCTCACACAGCGCATCACACGCAAAACACAACACTGCAAGAAGGACGCTACAACTGCGTGACTGCGTCAAAAGCCTACACTTGCTTCTGCCTACGCATAAGCGACGCCGAGGCCTCGCAAAGCTTTTGCGAAATGGCGGATTTGGCTGTCACGTGAACTCACCTCGGAGCATGTCAGAGCGCTCTGAGCTGTAGGCGAGCACTCAGAAAGAACCAGCTGAATGTAGTCGGAGCGTCCTGTTTCGACCAGCCGAATGTGCGGTCGCCTCTCAGAGTGCTCTAGAGTGATCTAACGCGACCAGTCGAAGGCACCATCAGAATATAGCTAGAAAATGAAACTGAAAGATGCCACTTTTTGGAAAGGACTGCACTCGACCAAAATTGAGAAAAAAAAAAATGGCCCTTACTCGCATATATACGGTACGTAGGGACAGCTTTCTGTGGCACAGCAGTGAAAGCTACGAGTGCAAGGCAAAGGCTTCCACAAGTGTGCAGTTCTCATGCGCTCCCCAGCCAACCACACAAGACTGGAAAATCATGGCTCGTGATCGTAGCTTCCACAGAAGTGCCGCAGGGAGTTGTGCTCAAGTAGAGTTCAAATACTTGAGGTGTAAAGGACAAAAATGAAACGCCCCATGTGCATGATTACAGAGCAGTAGCAGGCCACAAAATCAGAGGTCAACCTGACACCTCTGCCTTTGTTTGTAACCAAACCTCTCTCCCTCCTTAAATGATACAGTTAGCCAAAAAGTATGCAAATAACTAGTTGGTTGGTTTGGGTTTGAGGGGTTTAACATCCCAAAGCGACTCGGACTAAGAGGGAAGCCGTAGTGAAGGGCTCTGGAAATTTTAACCACCTGGGGTTCTTTAACGTGCATTGACATCGCACAGTACACAGGCCTCTAGAATTTCGCCTCCATTGAAATTCGACTGCCACGGCCGAGATCGAACCCACGTCTTTCGGGTCAGCAACCGAGCGCCATAACCACTGAGCTACCACGGTGGCTGTGCAAATAACTGGCGTAGTTGTAACAGACATGGAAGCTAGTCATTAAGTGGGTACAAAATGCATCCAGTGCCATGTTCCTTCAAAAATTTCCTTTTTTAAGTGTTTTTGTTTCCATGCACAGTTCCATAGGCTCAGCTCTGTTCAAATCACGCACTCTGCACTCCTTTCCCTGTTAAGTACACTGCAATTGGAACTTACATCTCAATGTATGCTAACTGAAATGATTTATTGATTTGTGGATTTTTATAACCCAATGTATGGCTATGAGGCATGCCATCGTGGAAAACGATTGTTTTCGGTCACCCGGGTTCTTTAACGTGCACCGAAATCTCACTACACGAGGGGTTTCACATTCCGCCCACCGAAATGCGGTCGTCGCGGCATGGAATCAACCCCGCGGCATTGAGCTCAGGCAGCATATGCAGGACAAGGCCGCATGTCAACGACAACAGCAAAACACTTCAAAAGTAATCACATGCACTGCACTCGCGACATTTGAAAGCCACATGAAAAAAAAAAAAGGGACGGACAAGAGCGTACCCTTAACTATGGTCGCTTGAACTTCGGACATCGGCGGTTGTTCCTTGCCATCGTCAGTGGAGTTTCCCAAGCAGCGGGCGTGCTGAACAAGCAGTGGCCTCATGAAGTTGTCACACATCCGTCTATTTGGTCGCGCTTTTCTGCTTCCGCAAAAGAACAGAACACCTGCGATTTGAGTTTCAAAGTGCCACATTTATACGAGAGGCGAATTATAACGCAATGAATGAAAAGAACGACTTGAGTGTTGATAAAGTGGCCGCCCGCCTGGAGCAACCTCGTTGAGAAAGTCGTGATATAGCCAGTTTCGTACAGCTAAAGACGACTGTTCTCCGGACTCCTTAGAGCCGACACTCCATGATAATTCTTTTGGGCCGCAGCAGGTCATGGCACAGGGTGTGATATCATACATATAATCCGTCTTAGCAAGCTGCAGAATACTTATATCTAGACACAGAAGTTGTATGATTAGAAAGTGTACCGTTTCTGTCAAGGCTTGGCCGGACGTGGAGAAACCTCATTTGTCTTGACAGCCTAGAGATGTGCCTTGTTTCTTTAAAGCAGCAACAGCTCCGAGGAGCACAGATGGAAGCCCACGGAATGACCATACTCGAGTGCAGTCTTTATCACAAGCTTGGATATTTAAAGAAAGGGCATCTAGAGCAGCTGACCAAATATGCTGTTCCTCTTGAGAGTCGGGACACTCAAATTAAGTTTTTCTTTCATAATTTCAGAGCGGATACCTCAGGCGTTTCGACTATGTCGTTTCACTTACAACCAATACAACGCTCACTGTGGCGCCATGTTTGGTACTGTTGCCAAGAGCACCAAGAGCGCCTAGCAAAACACCGTCAATAATAGCTCTAATAGCACGCTCAGCACTGTAAAGAGCTTTCAACCAATTTTAAAGTGAAAATGCTTAAAATAATTTCAAAAATAAACGTTTTGAGAAGGACACAGGTAATTCCGACTGAGAAAGCGCACGCGGCTTTCGGTTTAGTACAGGTACGTACAGTACATCCTAAACCTCCATGCCAAACCGAAAGCCGCGCGTGCGCAGACGCTCCATTTCAAGCTGCCCAAGCTACCCAAGGGTGGTGCTGTGTCACTCTGCTAACTCGCCAATCTAGGATGCCCAGCTAAGATGTGCCAGATTGGTACCCTTCGCCGCATTTCCTCTGTGATGACAAGGAAGAGTCGGTCTGCAAACGTGACCTCAGCTTATGCATGCTTAGGCACAGCTGTTCCGCCGTACAAAACGTCATGCTGGAATCCAATCAGCACCTATGCTTAACTTTTATTAATGTCGTGAAATTCAAGCCTTCCCTCTGCTTTCTGCGCATGTCTTTGAAAAATGTCAGCCAAATTCATTAGTCCTCTCACCCTTGTTCGCAATCCACCAGTGTAGAAGTGCCAAGTCTGGATGCCAACTACCTTCTTGGCTGTGCTGAAGCGAAATACCGTTTTCATTACCTTTTTTTTTTTAACCTTGACACTGCAATGGAATTTTTCTTGAATTCCAGTTAGGTGCGAATGACTGATTCCAGATTGCAGTGATATGGGCTACCTATACAATGGTGCATTAAGATTTTATAGCCAAATGAAAGAAATATGAAAAAGCAGATCATGTCGTAGTTGAAAGTAGGCACAAAGCAAGCACAGCTCTTGATTACATGGTTATGGTAAGACTCGAAATAAACAGGGGCCACAGATATGCATGCGCACACGATTTATTCAGTTTCAAAGAATTCTTTTGCACCTCACATGCATCTGGACCACGCTGTAAAAATAGCACAATTAAAGAAAAAAAAAGGCTCTAAACTGACTTGCCCTTTTATTATGATAGCACAATGCCAAGTAACAATTCCCACATTAAAAGGGCGGCATATTACCATAGGCATATTACCATAAATCAAAACGCTGTGATGATAATAAAACAACACAAAGAGCCAACAGCATGAACACATGTGTCAAGTGAGAATATGGTATATGGCACACAGAAATATGTTCATTGCGAGAGAGTATAATGCACAGCCAACAACTACAATCACTGCTGAGCAGAACGAGCTGAATGAGTTCTAGCTCAATCACAGTCTTCTAACAACAGCTTGAGTACAGACATCTAAACAGGCACACCGCATGCATACCAAAACGCGTAAAGAACAAAATAAATGCCTCTAATTATAGTGCCACTGCAAACATCATTCAAAACACGCATGTACAGCCAAAAGCTGTGCAACCAGCTCAAGAACAGCTGCAGACATGCTCAGGACACATCACCAAGAAAACAGCAACAAAAATTCAAACTGGCTCTTTTACATGCCCACCTGCAAAAACAAAAATTGCAAATCTGCCAAGCCTTTACAGTTCGCACCAATTGCTTCAGATATGTGCAAATGACTGCCCTCAACAAACAATGGAAACGTCATGGATAATATGCAACAAACGAAGATCAAAACTGCACTTTCTTGTAGCTGCGTGCACCTGATGCAAAGTGACTGCCAAAGTAGAGGCTCTGTTAAGCTGTCAGTGAAACAGTTTTTATTTAGGGCCCCACAGTCGCCTAAGTCTCGACAGAAATAAACGGTATTACATATCCCACGTATCAGGTAACCTGCTACAGTAATATTCGTTGCATGCATTAATAGTAAATGCAAAAAAATATGAGATTCAAAACATATCTCATTTCATTTGCAAAGCACCAGCAACAACCATAGTTCACTGAACAGAGCACACAGACATTGTCCAAAAAAGCAACAAAGTGTGAGTGCCATAGGAAAAACTTGGTGTCGCACAGGGATAGACTTGCTTTCAGTTTGACTTCAACTTGCTGCAAGTCACCGGGTTCCATATTTATAACTGACAAGGCATGTGCACTTAGTTTCACATGAAGAGCACCATTTTTGTATCTAAACTAAACTCAACCTCTTTTCTTAGTGGTCCTTGTCCATAATTTTCTCCAGCTGACTTTTAACAGATCGAAAGGCAGGTCTTGCATCTGGTTTCTGAAAAAGGGTGAGAAAAAATACTCAGAAGGCAGACATAAATGAAGAACAGTGAAATGTCACAAATCCACATGAAGCCTGTATCACAGCATATGCACACTAGTACATAAGAAAATGTCAGTGCACACTGTTACCTTTAGACCTTTCTGAATTTTTTCTGTTGTGTATTCAGTTTATGCAACATTCTGAGATCAAAAAATAGCCTCACACAAGTTTAACTAACAATCAATGCACAAAAACGTGACATTTCTCTTTTATAAATCCAACATGCTAACCTCTCCCATAAGAGACCTCATTCCCACAAGTTGACATGGCCAAGCTCGACATGGATCACATGAACACGGATGGTGCATTCACACTGGCCACCTTTCACACTGGTCAGACTAGACACTACTACTACAACAATGACAACTATGCCGTAAGCACCAGGAAACCTCCCCGATAAATATCTCACTCTAAATGCACCTGTTTCCCTTCAATAGCTGAGCATACTACCGAAATGCAGGCACATCCTTCAGATAGGCCTCCCACACTGACCATGCATTCTCCTAGCTGTCTTCACATAGACTAGTATTTTTTTGGCCCCACCGCCCCAAGAGAATTCCCACGAACCACTCAATTTTATAGGATTGAAATATTGTTGCAGTAATCATGGGCTGATTTTATTTACGTGAACTCCAGTTGTAGACTAGATTTATTTAAGAAATTAAAGGCACACCTTCTCACTGGCTATTTACAACCTTCAATCTGCTTGATTACATTATTCACCGCAAGGCAGCAGATAGTGCAGTGAGCAATAGGCCCTTGACCCACCCAACCACTATGTCATAAGGCAGTCGTTGCAATGAAGCAATGCCAAAGCTGAGAGCTCAGAAAGTGCTACAGAAGATAAGTTCGAGCAGACCAAGGCAGTTCTCGTACATTTTTCACTTGTCGAAACGGTCCTACACACTGAGTACAAAATCGACAAATGACAAAATTCCATGTCAGCACCCTCCTCTAATAAAAACCTTAAAACACAAAGGCAAGAAATTGGCTAATGTAATGGTGCAAACAAATAACAACAACCACACTGACGTAAATGCTGTGCCTATGCAAAGGGGCCGTCACAGAAGACCTATCTGGGGTCACCTTTTCCCAACAGGAGCGCATGACCTGGTACACATCCGAGGGGCAGGCAGGGGGCCTGGGCAACCGCTGGCCATGCTGAACCTGCTCCACCACCTCAGCATTGGCTGCCCGCCCATAAGGGATCTTGCCACACGTGAACACTTCCCACATGAGTACACCTGCAATCAAAATGGTAGCATCTTGCACTGTAGAGCAGAACAGAGTCAGCATTTTGACCCACTTGACATGGACAAGGTACTACTATGGCAAAAAAACACTGAGAAGCAGGCCCAGAATGTTGAATGCAAAAACAAAAAACGTATGCGGCAAACAAGCACTTCACAGCTTGGCGCACTTTTGCCATGCTGGCCTCAATACTCAGGTTTTATTACAATGAAGTCTGCAACACAGAGTAAAAGCATGTCACGAAAGCCACTAGGCATATGAGGAAATCCGTATCCGTGCTTTAAAAAAATGGGCAACACATCTCTGACTTAAACGATACCGCAGCAGAAATAAGTACGAGCTCCAGGCATCCAGCATCTCGCTACTTCAGCTCCACACTATACGCCATGAGTGGCAAGACAAGGCTACCCACCGTATGCCCAGACATCCGACTTGCTACTGAAGCGAGTATAGCCAAGCACCTCAGGCGGAGCCCACTTGATTGGGAACTTTGCTCCTCCAGAGCTGGTGTACTCATCATCAATCACATATCTGAAAAAAAATTTAAAGGTCGAAAGAATAAAGAGAATAAAAGGCTAGGAATAGTGCATATTAAGTCATCACTAGAAGTCATGGGATACACTGGAGCTGGCAACAAGTTTTTTATTTCTTTTTTTTTTTTTCAGTTCGAAGTAACTGTCTCAAAGCTGCAGTTGTTTTCTACCAACAATGGTACAAATTACCATTACGTAAGTACTGCACACAAAAACACACTGCCATCAAGGTTCTGGAGATCAGCATCTGCAGCTCACATCTAAATGTACTTACTGCCGTTATTGCTTTTCTCAAAGCAAGGTCTCCTTTATTGTACACCATACTCCATCAGTAGAATTAGTTACTCTGCACACATACTGAAGTGCTGATGTCTCAACTGGTGAAATGTTTGTTCCACGATCGACAGGACAGACTTTGACACTTAACTCAACCAGCCATACATGGTTCTCTTTTTTTTTCTCCCCTTTATTGCTTTAGTGCACGGCAACATTAGGCAAGCAGTGTTTATGTGAGACACTACGAGAAATGCGAGACCGCTGGGCAGAGTACCTCACTAATGCACGCTGTGAGCATTTCATGCTGATATCAGTTGGGCTACCAGCCCACGAAGAAGGATATTAGGAACGAGAAGTGAATAGGCACAGCTCTCTTGCGAATGAACATCTTCAAAACACGCTTTGATCTAAGCACTGAGCTTGCAACACTTCCACAAACCATGTGATTAGCTTTGCACACCAGTAAATTTGAAGCTCGTTACCATAACAAAGAATGCACATCCTTGAAAGGTTCAATGTACATGCTGTAACAGCATGAAGTGTTGCCTTGAGAGGCTACATGCGTGTGAGTACAATGCATGATGCATTACGCATACAAAAATATGTAATGACATCAGGCAAAAAGAAAAAAACGTGCATGGGCCATTGCTGTCCTCCTGAAGCTATTGCTGCACAGGTTCACGAGCATCAGCAAATGTACAAAACAGGGCTGTTCCTAAAGGAGACAAAGAAAGTATACAAGCGAAACCAAGGACGAGTGCGTCAGTCAAAGCATGAGCGAACTAGAAGGAAAACAAGCCCAAGCCCACACATGGCCAAATACATGAGAACTGGAAAGGCCATCACACTGGTTGGAATTTTTGCGTCGCAGCAGAAATGTGCCACATGTGGCGAATCAGCTACTTATCGTAGGCCGCGTCACCGTGTGTTATGCAGCAATTTGCAAAACGTAGCCCCAAGGCTGATTTCTTGAGCACCAGGGGTAGACTGAACAGGAGGCTAGAGGAAGGGATGACTGCTTTTTCCACAAACGAGAAATTTTTCACGGAGAAACCAAACTGGTCCTCACAAGCTTTTTTTTTTTCAGTGATGGACGTTCAAGAAACTTATTGTGCAAATAGCACTACACCACCAAACTGCCCCTTCCAACAATTTCCCACAGATCTGTCCCTGCAGTCAGCGTCAGTGGCAGGCTCACCTTGCGAGGCCAAAGTCAGCCACCTTGACGACATAGTTTTCACCTACGAGGCAGTTGCGTGCAGCTAGGTCCCGGTGGATGTAGTTGTGCAGCTCCAGGTAGGCCATGCCACTGGCCACCTGCAGGCACACGTCAAGCAGCAGCACGGGGCCCTTTTCAGTCAGGGCACGCTCGTGGCGCCGGAGGAACTGCAGCAGGGAGCCTGAAACACACACCACCAGAGACTACTTCTTTCCTCTGTCTGTTGCCCAGTTCAATAATCAGTGCCATGAAGCATGTCCCATGAAGTGTTCCAACTCTAGAATATTTACGCAAACATTTTGCCCACAGTACAATTTACAGAACGTTGGGGGGGGGGACATTTTGGACTACCTATACATGCAACATGCAGGGAATCTTAGCATTCAGAGCAGATGTGAAAAAAAGAAAGACCACATTTGCATGTTTTCATGAAGCATTGCAGGCAGGAAAGGTGGCATGAGAAAAAAAAAGCAGAAATGAGGAAACTGGAGGCAGTGAGCTAATGGCCCAATACATTAGAATCTGAACGATACGGATCTCACGAGGTCACAAAAAAAAATGTTCATATCAACCAAAATTTGCACCATCATAAAACAATTATCCACATGCAGGAGCACTGCTCAATGCCCAAGATGTACACTGCGTGGCTAGCAACCGCAGTGTCGGTGATGAGCAGGCCGCAGGCCGCTGCTCAGTGCTTGCAGTTCAACCCGTGGTGACTGGCAATTACGGTGCTTTCGATGCGTGAGCAGTGCCTGGTGCTTGCACTCTGCATTTTGCATCATCCATAACCATTCGGAAGATGTAAAATTCTGCCCACTGTACCCAATATGCCTTGGTCGGAGAATTTTAGAGCGAGAAGCTCAAAACTGCTTGACAATGACCTTCAACCAGAAGGAGGGGCGGAGGTGTGGCTGTGACATCAGATCACGTGCCTCGCTTGCCAACACGCCACAGCTGCGCTCGCTCCTCGCCGCTGCCTCCCTCACCTTGAGCAACACCTGTGCCACCGCTCGCCAAGTGGAGAGGGACAAAACAAAAAGTTGCTGTCCGGCAAAGACCAGGCGTAGCCGAGCGTTTCGCTCATCTTGCTACGTTCAGCCATGTTGAAACACAGCCAATTTTATCAATTCGTATCAGCCATGACCACATCATCGATGCTCTATCCTAATGCTCTTTATCCTATATCACAAGCATAACAGTCAGTTTTCTAGTTACACCGCTAAAACCACCAAGACATTCCAAAAAATAAGATGCTGTCAATGTTTTATGCTTAATCTAGACACCAGAAACTGAATAAAGCAAAATATATGTCGCATGCAGACACACATACCATGCTTCATATATTCTGCTACAATAAATATGGGGCGATGCTTGCTGCAGACACCGTAGAGCTGGACCAAGTTCGGGTGCTGTAGCTTCCTGAAATGACAGAAAGGGAAAATGTGTTGTTACCCAGGGCTACTTCCCATTCTTGCCCTCCTGTATTACTGACACATGCTATTCAGGGCAATAAAACACACCGCTAAAATGAAAGTTGTTCAACAGTGCTATGGGCATCTAACACATACTGTGCTTGTGGCATGAAATATAGAAACACAATAATCCATCTCCTCATACATGCTACAGTGAATGAATAACATGAAATGTGTTGTGTTTGGCTTTATGGTGCATAAGTGGCTAAGATTATCATGCACCAAACACAGGGCTAAAGCACAGGGCTAAAGTATCTGCATTTTGCAATAAAAGAAAAAAACTTTTGGAAGTTAAAGCTTGTTTAGGACACTTCCTTCCTTTACGAGCAACCTAGAGTGGAGACGAATATGTTAGTCTAAAACACAGTTCAATATGTTATAATCAAAATTTGCAGCTGCATGTTGAGTGCCTTTCATACAATACAGCAAGGCAGTGTCTTCCAAATACCACACCTCACTCAGTACTTACGTCATCAGCTTGGCCTCCTCAATGAAGTCATCCTCAGACATGGTGCCTTCTTTCATCATCTTGACGGCCACGTCTCTACAACCCCTCCACTTTCCTCGTCGCACCACCTGCACACACCCACGTACACTTTACTCGACGGCCATACAACCGTGAAAACTGTCGAATAATTTCTGGACTGCTCACATGTCCGAACCACCCCCTATTAGTCCCTGCCCCACATCAAATCTGAAATGGCTCTAGGTTGCAGCAAAGATAGCTCACTTCCCTAATCCTGCTTCTTCACACGCACCATAAGGCAACCATGGCAAACTTTGCATTGCATTAACAATGATATCTCTTTATCAAATGCGTAATATCTCTTTGTATACACTTAGTTCAGTACTCTGATACAATCGAGGCATTTCCCAGCAACGTAACTCATGAAACCAATGTGCAACATACTACACTCTGACAGAGCATGATGTAATAAAGTCATAATCAGTCACTTTCTGACTAGTTTTCAGTGCTGTGAACTAAACGAAAAAGTTAGCACCGAGCTAGCAAGCTTCTTTCTCCACAATCATTGATACACATCCCTAGCCTCTCGAATGTTCCACAAAAAAGTGAAAATGTTAGCAAAATATCAAAATGGCGCACCATTTGAGCAGAAAAAAAAAAACAGATTTACACCACAAGCTTCAAACAAGTGGCAAATAACAGAGCTCTCATATCTCACCATTCACACTCAAGCTGATTTAAAAAGGTAACTAAAAAAAATGCAAGCTCAATACAAAAAACACTTCACTTAGAGAAGGAAAAAATGTGGGGCTTACACCAAACTGCCCACTTCCCAGTTCTTCAAGAAGTGTGAGCTCAGAAGGGTCAATTTCCCATTTGTCTGCAGATAAAAGTAACAGTGCCAAACAACACATTAATCAGTTACAATTCAACTATATAACGCTTTATTTTACATATCAGCAAGCTCCAATAATTCACAATTTGATGTTTGTTTTTAGTAGGTACAGAAGTATTAACAAAAAAGATTTGTAGACAGCCAAAAAGCACAAGGCCTGTGGCATTAATGATAAGCATCTTCGTCTCCCACCAGGTATGGCCATAAACAAAAATAAAACCAGCATATCTGTACCACGCCAAAATGTTTGCCGGTACATGCAGCAATGTTGTTCATGCAGAGTGCTCTTTTATATGGCAAAAGATAGAAATTTCTGCACTAGAAACTTCATGTGGAGAGCTCTCAACATATATCCAGCTCATGATCATTCAAACTTAAATAATTTGTACTTCTGCTTGGTTCACACAAATATAAGAATAACAATTTGACCTGTTATGTCTCTCATGGGATTTCAAGCCACTTGATTAAAACAGTGCTTTCAGTTACAGCTGAACCCCAATTTTACAAAAAGTTGATTTTCAAAATTTTTCAATTTTATATAAAAGTAATGAATTGTTTGCACACAGCCAGAATTCAATGCTTTTGGATACTGAAAAGGATAAAATGGATTCAAGTCCTGTCTAACCATTTCTGTACTAAAAAAAAAAGAACAGGTCACTACAGATGTTGAAAGTTTTGCCAAATGTGTTACTACTGTGCAGTGTACCCCTTGCATTAAGGTAATCATACTAGTGTGCTTTTTTGTGAAACTACACATCACAACAAATGTTGGCAATCTGGGCTTTCAGGCAATTTTCCAGACACATTTGCTAATCAAACTTGCAGACTACGATAAGTGCACTATATGCAAGTTGTAGATACAGTCTACACAGGCAAAAATCACAATATTTTGCCCTACTGCAGCATCTTTGTCCCCACAGGTTTTTTGGTGTGCTGTTCAACCACACAAAGCCTGTTTCTTCTGTCTGTGCTCCATCATATTCCAGTTTGTCATGTTGGCATAACGTTTAACACACAAATCAGCCGTGGGCACAAGCTGACTGCGAAAGGAGAGAGAGCAAGGCAAGCAGACCAACCATGTCCCAGGCCGGCAGTGGGGGCTGTGCGGCGCAACTGTGCTGGCCAGTGGCGCAGTCTGGTAGCCAAACCGCCGCTGTCATGGCGGTGGTACCGCACCAGTTCCTCCAAAGAGGTGAAGCTTCGTCGCTCGGAGAGGTAGAGCTGACCATTGCCTCGGCTCTTGATATGGTAGTGCTTCACTTGGATCACGCCACTAGGACTACACAAAGGCCAGGGACACATTAGCCTCTAAGCTCAACTGAACTATTTTTGAAGTGCCTTGCTAACTATAAGGCTGCCTCGGAATAAAGCAATGGCAGAAGCCCACATCTACATCCTTCGTATGCAATAATCTTACAGCTTCAAAATGTTGCAGTTAAAACAACAGGACTGCTCTAAGTGCCACTGCCACAAAGAAAGCCTGCAAATAACAAATACAGAGCGGATTTGAAGATTTATAGGCTACCAAGACAACAGAATTTTTCTAGCAATGTACAATAAACTTGTGACCTACTGAAGCACAATCCTGTATGACATTTCTTGATAATACAGGTAAAACTAACAAAGACTACACATGTAGATACACTGCATTAAAATAAAAATAAACAAAAAGATGCAGAATTACTGAAAGAAGAAAAATCCCTGCAGCCTTGAGCAATTTTATTACTCCGTGGTTTATGCATATTTCCATAGCGTTTGTTTTGGTTTTGTGAACACTCGGCACTTTCCATATATGATGCAAGTGCAGAATATACGGTCAAACAGTGTATATTGCAGGTTATCGAACATGAGCATGGAGCAATCTTTGGCCACGGTGTACGAAATAAGACAGTAATGAATACATTCGAGAAGATTGGCTTCTATGTATTCGTCATTGCATGATTACCTGTTTGCTAAAAGTGACAGCGTAAATAGGCCTTGTGTGGATGAATTGCGGATCACAAATGCTCCTTCTTTTGTTTCTTGGCGCAGAATTTGTTCAGCTCGCTGCCTGGACATATCGCCTGCGTACCACCTACAAAGGGAGGAAAAAAGCACAGACACAATGGAAGAAGATACAAGGAAGATTTTTTTTCTAGTTTAGCATATGATCTGGAAGAATTCCAGCTACTACAGATGACAGCGCTATGATCGAACTGGGCATTTAGAAACAGCGTAACACACAAGAAAAAAAAAAGAGGATGATGACACAGACACACATGATGAGACAAAGCAGCCTATCGGCACTGCTTTACAAACAGTTTGTTAAAAAATACTTTGGAAACATTTATTCATTAAATCATCAGTTGAAAGTCAGTGCCATTGTGCTTCTTATCTTCGTCTTTGTTCCTCTGTGCTGCACTGTGTCTGCATGATACATACAGGCTGCGCAGATATCGAAGGAGACCTTAACATTTTTTTTTTGTATACACAGGCTAATTCTATATTCTAGTAAATATGTACTTCAAAAATCAGAAAAAGGTGCACTCACTCATGCTGCCAAAGGCCTGCTTTTTCCTCCACATAGTTGCTTGGTATAAAGCCAACAGCCCTAAAAAAACATAATGAAGGTGACCCACAGCATGAATCAGCATAACTTCGCATAAGGAAACAACATACTAGAAGGTTACAAGAAAATGGAAATCAAAAAAGCCTAAATTCCCAAGGGCAATTTAGAAACGAAGAGCAAGAAGGCACATAAGAAGACAAATGAGAGATTTTATATGTACCCTTTCTTTGTAATTTAGTGTTTTATTATAATAAATTACTCATATTGGGCATAAAATTTATGCCTTCTTAGACAAGCAGCATAACTGCTAGTAGAAACAATTCCTTGCTTCACATTCCTTTCTTTGTGCAAAATGTAAGCTTAGAAAAAAAGGCATTGCTAATAATGAGCCAGAAAATGTAACTTTACACTTACACATCCTGTTCTGCATAAAACAGAGTGAAAAGAGAAAGAGAGCGGTGCAAATGAGCGCTGAGCAACACTGACAAAGAAAGTGACATTTTTCGATAAAATGACGAAATAATCTCACCCATTCTTGTCCTTAACCTGCCACCAGTGCTCTCCAGTATCATCAAGTACTATATATTCTTGGCCCTGTAAAACCATTTTCCATGAGTTCAGGTAAAATTTTTTCACTGTTGCAGCAATACGCTAACAAGTAACTAACAGGTGATAAAAATTGCTGTGAATTTTTATCCAAGGACCACTCTATCAACCCATACAAGTGACAGAGCACGAGCAATTTCAATAGGTTACTTACAGCTTCTAGTGAAAGGTCCCCTTTCTCAATGGCTTGGAATGAATACAGAGCTGTCACTAGTTTTGTGGAAACGGCACCCTGCAAAGAAAAAAAAGAATGAGGATATTTAACAGTATACGTTCAACTTCCTGCTTAGAGTAAGCATGCAGGTGACTTCAAGTGTGTAAATACAGTTGAATTGCATTATTAAACTCAGTCAGGGCGGAAAAAAAATAGTTCTAATTACTGGAAGTTCAAACTGAAGTACGCATATGAAAATGTGCATCATGTAAACTTTAGTGAAACCATTTGTTTATGAAAGTACTCAGCACTGGTAACCTGTATCCACACTCAGTCTTATAAACAGTCTTTCAATATGAACACGCACACTGTGTTTGAATGTGAAGGACTGCTGTGCAAATCAAAGTGAAGCTTGCCCTTCGGCAACATAAAGTTGCACATGAAGGTCTCCCAACTTGTGTCTCAACCATGGAGCACAGTGGCGGCTAAAGGCTGCATCAGCTGATCAGGACCCCAGTCCGCAAACCTGTTCTTTGGTAAGAATGGTGTACCCCTGGTTTGGGCCTTGCGCTGGTCAAATCAATGATCTCAAAGCTTGGCCATCCACAAGACAAGCTGACGTGTAGGCAGCTCTGCGAGACAGGCTCCACAGTGAGGCCACAAAGTTTCAGTGATAGAAGGGATACATTGTCAGTTCTGCTCATGGCCCTAAGAACAACTACACAACTACATGCCTTGAGCACCTCACTGATTTAGACCTGAGGTGATTGAAGGCATAAATCCAAAGCCCTCCACTATGGAGTCTCTCACAGCCAATATGCCGCTTTGAAGTTTAAATCCTACAGAACAAGTCCCAACTCCCCGCCCCCGCCAGTGCCCTTGGAACCTGTGGTACTGTGTGTATGTATGTACATGTGCGCATGGCTGCATGTGTATATAGTATTACATTTTATGAGTAAATGGATACATTTTAGTTTTAAGTATTTCGATGTTACAATATCTGGAAACAGTCAAGTCCTGTGCATTCAATTAAGATTAAATTGTCTGATAAGATAAAAAAAGCCTTATCTGCAAAAAAAAACACACATTAACCTTAAGTAATAACATTTCATTCACAAAATAAAAATAAAAGCCAGATAAAACACTGTTAACAGAAATAAATAAATAAACTATGGCTGTTGGCGTCAGTCCCAATAAATTGAACATAAAATTTTTTGCTAGTGCCTTTTGTACTGGCAAATAATCAATTAACAGTTCTCTCTAATTCAAACAAGCTAATATTTTCCCTCACAGATAGAAAATAATCACTTTTTTCACTGTAAAAAAGCATTCGCAGCTATCAAGAATTTTAAACATGGCCAAAATAATGATAAAAGCAAATATGAAGTAGTATGAAATTGAAGTAAGCAGACTGTACAGTGTTTGTTGGAGGCCGAAATATATGCAAGTAAGACAAAGTTCATACCTTTACAGGCAGTATGTTCTTGGCCCTTGCAGGTGCTGGTTCTCCACAGGTAATGCTACCTGCACAGACATACATGAGTGCTTTTCGTATTAAATAATTGACAAAAATAAATATTTTTGGCATGCTCACTTCTAATTCTACCAATGACAGCCATTATAAATGATTCTGTGCATGTCTGGTTACGCATAATTTTCAATTCAGGCAGCATATTTACACAATTACAGTCTGAACAACCAGAAACCTACATGCATGCAGTGATGGACAACCAGTACAATAAATTGGTTTTTACATTTTTCACATAAAATAGGAGTTGCAAACAGGAGTTTCACATGTAGTTCACTTAATATGCTGTGACGCATACCATGAAAATTAAGAAATCTACATGAAGAGAAGCACACAGTCCACAGAACTAGACAGCAGCGGCAAAGGTGCAACAATGAAATGGAGTTTCAAAGAGCTGTGAAAATTAGGGAATACTAAAGAAATCCATAGCTGGCACCCAGCCGCTCTCGCAGCTGCTACAGGGGAAGTGTGAGACAAATTTGCAATGCCCTTTGGGATGCGACTATGTTCATGCAGTGCATGTTGCACAAGTTCGTAGCATGCACTGAAAAATTTTTCTCAACCTCTCACTCGCCCTTGTCATGGATACTAAATTAACAAACTTAGTTGCAACCAGAGGTAGAATGACGTTGTGGGGGGGGATAGGGGAGGGGGAAGCTATAGGTTGTGAAGCACAAGGCTCACCCCTGGAGTTGAGGGATTCAGCGCTGTGCGGGGAGGTGACCCAGGTGCTTTGGCAGCCAGGGGAGCCCCGAGAGCCTCGACCACAGCAGCCCCAGCGACCACCAGACCAGACACCCGAGTGAAACTTGTCTGCCAACTGCTCATTGTTTGCACACACTGAAAGAGCGACCATCAGTCAGAGACTCAGCACTATACAGACACTGTCGATATTTGCAGGGAACCACATACACATTTATCGTCGGGGGTATGGTTTAATGTCAGTAAGACTTCCAATTAAATACATCCATCATAAGCCTCATAACTTAATTTCACTCAAAAAAAGCTATAAAACAGGAAGCTAAGTTTACAAATGCCCCCTCAGTTACAACAATGACTGATCAATCCACAATTTCTATACAGCCCCCCTTTAACGCTACTATATGATGCCTAGTCAGTATGTACAGAGCAAGCGGTTTGCATCTGGCCTGTGTTGTACAGCTTGTTCTGCATCTTCAGCTTGTTCTCACCAACTCGCAGTTTAGAACTTCGAGAGGTGCCAAAAGATTGCCACTATGTGACTTAGAAACAGACACCTTGGGCTGCATTTTTGACAAATGCAAACTGTGAATGAGAAGCAGTTTATCATATTTACCTAATTATAACACGCACCTTTTTCTCTAAAGATCCATTTCAAAACAGAACATGCATAAGAACTTAATACAAAGCCTGAACCATGAAAGAAGTACTTTCTCCTTTGCTGACCACACAAACAGGGCATCTAGCAAGTGGGTAATCTAATGATCACCAGTTTCCTTCATCATTTCATGTACCGTATTGCTAACATACTGCTTCATTATATTTTACTACCCAATTTTAGTTCCCAATCATGTATTTTAGTTTCCAATAACAATGATTTGTGTATTTTAGTTCCCAATATTTCTCTGTTACGGTATTTGAAAAGTTGTGCAGTAAAGTTCTTGGCATTCAACTAAGATCAGACAGCAAGTAAAGGATTAAATACATCATCCAGCACAAAAGATAAATACTACCCTCAAACATATCAGAAGCACTTCCACTGAATGAGAATAAAACTAGCTACAGCTGAATTAACAGCTAGCTTCAGTGTAATCAGGACACCATCCACTGCGGCACAGGCCCCTATCCCGTACCTCAATAACTGAGCACAATTCCAACCATGCACACTCACATTTCCTCAAAGCACCGATCCACTCCTCTCGCTGTGCTTCAGAAGATGCCACAATGTACATAAGGCGATCTTTGTGGCCAATCTAAAGAGTAGAAGCATACAAAGTAAATTTCAAGCATGCATTCAAATTGCAGAATTCTTGGCAGCATGTGTAACACATAGACAAGAGAAAGACGTGCCTGCAGTGCCTTCTCTCGTTCAAGTGCTCCATCATCAACACGCTCTACAAGCCGTACAGTGCGCAGGTCCAGACGTCCTTTCTCCTTGCCCTGTCACAAACAAAAAGAAACGTCATGAAGTGAGACAGTACAAAACTGCTTTTTGTCGTCTACAACACAAGCTACAGCCTAGCTGTCATGTAAAGGCGATCAATGCTAACGATGCACGCCACAAGTGACAAGCTGAAAAAAGAAGCATTACACGGGCAGTTACTATCTTATTCATGATTATGGTTATACAATTGTCTTAAGTACCACAGGACATATGAACCGGAAGCTCTACGAAAGGCTCAATAACAGCAACTAAAAGGGAAATGGATGAGAAGTGCAAATGACTACTTGCATCCGGTTTTCCATCGTGATACCGCAGACAGCTTTTGGTGAGCACAAACCAACGTGACTTGTAGTTGACAGACTTGAGACGGCTATTGCTTTGGGAACGCTTGAGCATAGGCGCCTGCAGCACTGCTTCTTCATTTATGGATGCCATTTTCATCATAATAAAGAGCCTGTGGGCTGGAAGCAATGATATGACAAGTTTCAATCCCAGCGGTCAAACAGAAAGGCAGGCATCACTTATGACGAAAATTTGACAATGTGGGTATGATACGTTAGAAACAAAGCAACACAAAAATTATGCGGACACAAGGACATTAAAAAACGATGAGCAGAACGGCGAGAGGATAACAGCATCTATACCTCATTTAGCGTTTCCCAAATACAAGTGCGGGTTTCAGTGACCATCACAAACGCCCTGTCCATTTATTTAGAAGCAGACGCTTCCAGGTCTTCACACGACAAAGACTCCATAAAGGGCGTTTCTAGATCTCGCCCGCCTTCAGGAATTTCCGCTTTGCTTTTACTTTCGCTGAAGTTTTGACGCACGGATGCCCCGAACAACAGCCGCTACGCGGTGCGGGAGATGCAGTTCTTGGCACTAAACAAATAAGCAGAATGACCGGAAGCATGCACTATCGCGGTGTTTGGACACGCGCTGGAGTTGTTCAGAAGCGCTGAGCCGTGCAGTTGTAAAAAACAGGGTTCACGGAGGCTTCCTACACAAGGGACTCAAAGGTAATTTAGCGGACAAAAAACCGCAGCGGAATGACTTCATTTTCGCTTTGAGTCAGCGAGTGAGACGACTCCCATTTACTTGAGCCTACGCCAGCATTATCGAAACGAAAACGTCAGTGATGTCACATCTCGACGATCCACAACAAATCCGATTAGCCTACTTTTCGTACTATAACAACCGCGTTTTGAATGCTCTGTTCACACTTAGCCCGCACACAAGAACCGCAGAAACGCCGATTTCAATGCAGCATAAAGGTAATATAGCGGCGAACAATATAAATGCCTGAAATTCCGAATGAAGGATGCACCCTCGCGAGCGTCACTTGAATCCCGAAGACACACCGACGCTACTCACAGCTGTTCCTTGCGCTGGTACTGATGTAAATCCTGCTCCTTGCATAGCGGATGCAATCACACAGTGGTGCAAAGTGCGCTGCCTATGAATCGCAGGGCACATAGTCTGCAGATTGTTACAGAGAACACTGACCAGCAGACGCAGCCATCACGACGCCTGTGGAGAGCCAGCCAGCTTAGCCCGTCTGACTGGTGGAGACGCATGGCCTCTTTGCACTCTCTCAGAAAACGGAAATTCCTCGTAGCAAACGTAACAACTTCCTGTTACACTTTCTCGGAGCCGGCGGTGGTGTTCAAGGCGCCCATTTGTTTCGCGACTGCAGGTACGATGTTTGCATGCTATGCTTCAATTTCCGTTCGGAATTACAACGCTGGTCCGATTTCGCAACGCTTAAGTACGCGAGCAAGGGAACGCGGTAGCACCGCCGCTACAGGCACGACGCATTTGAGGCCGGTCGCGCTGGTTTCGTCTTGCGCCCGTGGCAGAACACGTTCAGTCTTCCGCGGCATTTCCAAATTCTGATCGAACATGAACGTATTAACGCCTTCTTCTTTCAGGATGAAGACTGTGCTTATCACAGGTGCCTCTGGACTGCTTGGAAGAGCCGTCGTAAAAGCTTTCAAAGCAGCATCTTGGAATGTTGTCGGCCTGGCTTTTAGCAGAGTATCAGGAAGCCTGCTGAAAGTGGATTTGACTGACGCCGAGCAGGTAGCGAAAACCGTGAAAGAGAAAAAGGTGAAAATGTTATCTTGTGAGACGCGTACCCTAATGCCCGAGTTTGTGTGAGTAGCGCATGCTCTGGTAAATATATATAATGCCGCGAATTTCCAGCCCGATGTCATCGTGCATTCGGCAGCCCAGCGGTTTCCTGACAAGGTTGAGAAGGATTACGAGGCCAGCTATGCGCTTAACGTCACTGCTTCGAAAAATCTAGCGGCTGTCGCCGGTAAGCAGCTCGTGCAGCATTCAAACTGATCAATGCGTGTAGCCCCGTATCAAGAAAGAAAAAACGTCAAAGCTGTGCGCGCTCATTTAACTTGCAGATGCCGAAGGGGCTGCGTTGATCTTCATAAGCACAGACTACGTGTTTGATGGACGGAACCCGCCCTACTCTGAAAGCGCCAAGCCAAATCCTTTGAACAAGTACGGCATGACCAAAGCAGATGCTGAGCAAGCTGTGCTCGCTGTGAAACCAGGTCGGTTCTTGACCCAGCCGTGCACTGTGCCCTTAGTTACGAAAGAGCGCGGCTTCTTTTAAATGTGCAGACGCAATCGTCCTGCGTGTGCCCGTGCTGTACGGCGGAGAGGAGTACGTCGCCGAGAGCGCCGTGTCGGTGTTGTGCCAGCTGCTGAACGACGCCTCGAAGCTGGTCAAGGCGTCCGATTACGAAGTGCGCTACCCGTCCCACACGCAGGACATTGCGTTCATCGTCGTCCAGCTGGCCGAACGGAGAGTCCAGGTGCGCGACCTAGCCGCCATTTTTCCTTACCGCTAAAATTCTGGGGGTCTATAGCTCAATTGTTTGGCCGAGTTTGATCGTTCCGAGACGAAACGAGTATTAATTTAGAGCGATGTGTGGGTTTCGAAGTCAGTGTCGGCTAACATTTTATATAATATTCATCTTTGAGTTCAGCGCAGTCGTTTCGTAGCGGTGGGCTAGTGTTCATCGTGTTCCACAATTTGCGATGTAGGCCCGGCAATCACTCGTCGTACCCTGAGGGTAGGCGGCTGTAATTTTCTTTTTAAGCCGTGAGCATTAGAACCGCATTGTGTCTTTAAACTCTGCCCGTCCGTCCGTCTGGAGCATCGTTCGCAGGTGACGAAGTGGAGAGAGGTGAAAACCCCCTCTACGGTGAGGGAAAGTTGGATAGGGAAGGCGATGGGAAGTGGCGGGTGGGGTAGAGAAGGGGGTAAGGCGTGTCACTTGGTGATAGACGGACTGTCACGCTGTCCGGAGGAAACACTAATGTTAAACATACTCTGCCGCATCAATCGCATTAATTATAACTTTTTTCTCCCAAACATCCATTTTCTTCCATTGTCATGCAGTTGTCTTATTGGTGACCGTATTAAGAAAGCACCACATGTGGCGTGGATTAAAATGTGCTGCAAACAGTGATGCCCAGGCAGGTGTGGCTGGCGTGGTTGTGAAGACGTCAAATGCCATATCAGTGCTGGAGTGTCTCCATCACTTGCGTTGGAGAAATCTGCGTGGCAGCCAAACGCACTTGTGCGACGGATCGAGGCGGCGCAACCTCCTGCTTGTGACGGGTTGCGTGCCGAAGCGTGAAAGAAAATGTTTTTTTTTTTTTAACAGCTTCTGTGCTTCGTAAGCTTTCGCAGCCCACTGATATGTAAGACTGATTATAGTTGCCCTCGGTGTACATCGTGGTCGCTGGTTTTTGACAAGGGTGCATGATCGGGGTGGAGGTGAGGAGATGCGATAAAGAAACTTGCTGGCGTAGAGTGGCTGCGAATGGCGAAAAAAAAAGGCTTGACTGGTGGTCATGGGGGAAGCATTTGTCCCGCAGTGGACAAACTGGCTGGCGTATATAATAACTATGCAGGCGCGTGGAGGAGGCTGTGCTGTCTGTGCGACGCCATCGTGGTACAGCTTTGCCGGTTTTCACGAACCACACTCTAAACACGAATACGCCTACATGGGAGTAAAAAGAAAGTAAGCTGTCCTCTAGGGCACTCCCTTTTAGTGGCAGGCTATTTTGCCCAAGCCCTGGGGTGAATATCAATCACTGAAAAAAACGGAATTCTTGTGGTGGACAATGGAAATAAACTCCCTCCTCAAAAAATGCAAAGTTCCAGCAGTTACGAAGATTTTAACCGACGTTTCAGTCTCCTTTTTTCGCTAACCTCAATACCTCCGGTGCCACGTTTAGAAGCCTCCTTTCATTGCTGACTGCATCGAGTTGCTATGCTTTGCGGTGGGACTATGCCTCCAAGTGATCGAAATCTACCCCGGGATTTGGGCAGCACACCCTGCCCCTAAAAGGGAGTGCACAAAGAGGACAGCATACTCCCTTTTTACTCCCATGTAGGCGTATTCGTGTTTAGAGTGTGCACCCTATACAGAAAGGGAGTAAACTGTCCTTACAAAAGGGTGTGCCCTGTCTGGCGTGTGAAAACAGCAGGCGTGAATGCGCGAACGGTGGATGGTGCACGCGCACTTCGCAATTAATACCGCAGCGCTGGCCTAGTGGTTTGAGCATCCGCCTCGCATGCGGGAGGTTCTGGGTTCGATGCCCAGTGCCGCCGGGTGCCCACCGGTGATAAATGGGTACAAGCTTTCCCCTGCCTCGTGCTTGTCTTCTTTAGGGTGAAATGCTTGGGAAATGGGTCTTTGACCCCACCTTGTGCAGTGGAAACTACCTTGTGCCATGGCGCTCTTTGGCCAAAGCTGCCCTTGCTCCATAAAAATTGATCATCAATTTAAAATCAATAAAGTTGATGTCGGAGACTTGTACAATGGGTGAATGACAAAACTTCGCTCGCAATTTCTTTTTTTTTTGCATTTAGCGCTACAGGTATGCAAGAGTCGGCGATTTTCATGCGCCTTAATTGCGCAGAAAACAAGCTAAAAACGTTCTCACTATCGCTAAAGCAGCCCCCGTTTTTCGTGCTCGCAAACTGTAATGCTCCACGTGCTATGTTTAGACGCGGATATAGATTTCTTGATCGTGTGTGCAGGTGGAAAGCCAGAACAGTATAAGAGCGCCTTCCCCGTGCACTGTTTTCTCGGAGCAACCGCTTTTTGCGCTCCCTGATTGTTCGTAAGCAATGGATGGAAAGCACGTAACGAACGTAAGGCCACTATGTTACGATCTCTTCGTTCGATCCTATTCGGTTCTTACCATTCGCCTGTGTGTGTGGATGTTTCGAGTCACAGCAAAGGTGTGGGGCAATAACTGAGCGGAAGAATTATTAAGAAATGGAGATCGAGTAAATAAGTACACCCCCCGCCCCCTCTTCTAGGATAAAATCACCGTGCACGCTCGCCGTAGTAAGGCCTGCATTACAAGAACATTTATCTGCAAAACTCCTCCTGCTTGCGTTAGTAGTGTTTGCTTAGCGATGGTTGTTTGCAAATAGCGCCTCGTATTTACATAGGTCCGCGCGAATCGTCTTTCTATAAAAATAGAGGCTATGTGCCTAACGACTGCGCTGTCATAGACCTGCAAGCTATATTATACGCAGCGTGCAAACTTCGGTGACCCATGATTTCTTGCGCTATGAACTTACCGTCTCTCCTATCTCGTCAGCATTCAAGCAGGGCTCCTAAGATATATTTTAACAGCAAAACTCTGACAACAGTGGCTGAGTGTGTCAGTGCACCACTATCGCAGTAGAGCAAACGGCGCGGTTCCGCGCGCCGATCTTCTACATATATAGTTCGTGGTGCCGCCGCAACGTGGCGTCGATTTCGTTAAAATCGCGCAATGGATTATCTTCGCTGTTTACCGGATCGTTCGCACAGAATGATGTACGGGCATCCGTTTAGAGATCTTCCTCGCGTCTGAGCACGCTGGTCTTTCCGAAGCGGAGTATAGCTTAAATCAGGGTTGAGAAGGGCGACACAGAAAATGACGTTCGTAAACACCTGTGAGGTGCAAGTTTAAGTCACGCCGTTGCTGAGGACAAAGTTCAGCAACTGCCAACCTCAAGCCGTGCAATGGCGGCCGTCGTCTGCGGCCGTGTTGGTCCTCGGACGCAGGATCCTGGCGTGAGCGGCGTGTACCAGTGGTGCGGCCTGGAGCCGCTCACCAAGTACGCCATGGTGCGGGCCATAGCTCAGGCGCATGGCCTGAGTGCTGACCACGTGGCCGCGGACCCGGAGCCTAGCGGAGGGGCGACACGACCCCGAGACACGAGGCTCGAGCACGGCCGACTCCAGCAGCTGGACATCGGACGCCACACCCCGTTTGCCCAAGGGGTGGCCGGATTCGCCACCTTCCTGCGCCCAGCCAGCTCCTGATCACCCCTTGCGGACTGATATCGTCGTTTTTTTTTTTATTTTCGTGGTGATCTCTGACATCCAACTGTGTACCTTTGCCTCTTTTTTTTTTACGTTGCGCAATAGGTGGGTAAAAAAGTTGACCGTGAGCAGATGGAGCCAAGCTGCGCAAGCAGAGTGGATCAGAACTCCCTTCCCAGAATTCCCTGAGCTTAGGGGGGGGGGGGGGGGGATCTGCGTATTTTTTATTTCTTTTTTTCTGGCTTTCCTCCGCTAGTCTTAAAAATGCAACTAGATAAGCAGAATACTACGATACCAGTGAATTTCAATCTTGTTGAATGAAGGAACCGAATTAATACATTATACTCAAAGCTGCTGCTATGTGTGTTTTGAAATAAAGAAGTTTATATAGAGAGTAATAATTTATCTGGTATTATTTGCAATACCTTTGCAGTTCGTGAACGAAAGAAAAACACATTTACATGCAGGACAACTCAGCACATTAAATCTGCACCGAAATCGTTGTCTCGGCATACGTGCCAAGGCGGCATCAGCAGGTGTGTATTGATCATCAGAGCTCAGTCCGCCGAAGCGCCTCCTCGGGCAACGCTCCGAAATTTGCCGAATGCCAGCAACTCTGCCCGTTAACCCGCGGTGTTAGCTCAGCCGACGGAATTCCACACAGCGAGAGGTTTCTGTTGGCTCAAGACATTGAGACCGCGCTCTATAAAAGGGAGACTGGAGTGTTTCGTTGATTCTGACAAAGTGACATGATAAGTCTTCCGAGGGTTAACCTTTCCATCTGGCCAATTAACCTCCGTACATTTTCTCTGACCTCTCTCCCTCTCGCTTACGAGGGTTTAGACAAACATACAAACTATCTGCGCACGATGCGCATAAAATCTTCATGCAGTAACTGAGCACCAGAGTGACTTGCCGAAGATTAACATCTGTGTGCCATTTCGAAGACGGCAGAAGGATCAGTTGCTGAGCTACTCTTATAGCGATGAACTTAACAGCCAGCAACAAAAAATATTAGCGGACGCCCAGGCAGTGCCCGGCCTGGTTTAGCGATAGCACAAGGATCTCGCCCAAGCACGACAACACATGCATCACACAAGAATTGAAATTGCTTTCAAATGTTTCACATCTCGTCTTTTGAATATGGCGCACGCCGCTAGTTCGCGAAGCACCTCGAGGCCTCCGAGAGCACTTCTGCGTCCGCTAAATTAGCGGCGGAACTCTGGCGCAGCTGTATGTGTTGTCACACACAGTGTTATGGCTCACATCAACTTGACGAGCCGACTCTAAGAAAAGCGGAAATACGGTAAAGATAGCACTGTGTCATGAGTTCATTCCTGCGTTGTCATCTTCTTGTTAGCTGTTACAGCCATTTCGAAGACGTGTGGCTCCTTGTTCTCTGGGAAGATACCGGCATGGGCGGTAAGGTTTTGCTGAATGTGACCACCTTTTTTTTTTTTTTGCTGCGTTAGCAGTATAGTCCTCTCGGCGAAAAAAATTGTGTGTATAGTGCGAAGCTTCCACCTTCCGGGGGCAACCACTGGGCTCCCACCGGAAACGCTGCATCTCCCACCTGCGATTCTCCGCCCTCCAAAAGACCTTCACCCACCATCGACCCATATACTTCTTTAGCCGGATACAACTCAAGTACGAAGCGGCAAATGTCCCTCAAATGAAGCCCTCCAGCCAATCGCGTCGACCGATTCTCATGACGTCGTGGGTAACCCCTTAGACCTGCTGGCGTGACTCGCAGGATGTGGCATA
The DNA here is from genome assembly GCF_052857255.1 of Amblyomma americanum. NCBI lineage: Eukaryota > Metazoa > Arthropoda > Arachnida > Ixodida > Ixodidae > Amblyomma > Amblyomma americanum. The sequence goes on from NC_135500.1 coordinate 182,020,986, forward strand.
TGAAAGGGGACACAGCTTTGTTAACCGCGCGGTCATGAAAATCGGTAGACGCCATTGGCTATAGAGGGCCTTCTCTGAGGGGCATCTACCGCTTCGTTCTTGAGTTGTATCTGATTATAAAGCAGATTTGTCGCATGACAGGTATGATCGCCTGTGCATTTTTTCGCTACTACGAGGCTTCGGCCCATGCCATATCACAACCTGAGTGCCTCAACGAAGCGTCACCGTAATGATGAACTCGTCATGATAGGTTTGGTTTATGGGGGTTTAACGTCCCAAAGCGACTCAGGCTATGAGGGACGCCGTAGTGAAGGACTCCGGAAATTTCGACCACCTGGGGTTCTTTAACGTGCACTGACAACGCACAATACACGGGGCTCTAGAATTTCGCCTCCATCGAAATTCGACCGCCGAGGCCGGGATCGAACCCGCGTCATTCGGGCCAGCAGCCGAGCGCCAAAACCACTGAGCCACCGCGGCGGCCTCGTCATGATAGCGTTTGGTCCCGTATTTAGCAGCTGGCCTCCGAAGTAATGAATGCGCTGAAGGTGCAGTTTTACGAGAAATAAAATTAGAAAGCAGTGCCATGGAGGAAACGCTGAGCACGCACCGCAGGCATGTCACAGCTCCGACAACCGCGTGTCCATCAAACGGAACAAAGCCAGCGCCACTAGTTGTTTCTGTGACGCTGGGCCACTAAGCCCGGCATCTCGAGTTGGCCTTGTAGCAAATCGGAGAACAGTGCACAAAGTGTAGGCAATTAGTGGTTTGTGGTTTCTGAGGAAATGAAATAGCGCAGTAACTGTCTCACTTCTTCGTGTACACCTGTACTGCGCCGTTAGGGAAAGGAGAAAGGGGAATGAAAGAAGGAAGAGGTGCCGTAGTCCACCAAGAAGGGACTGTTGCTGCGTCGTTCATTTTTTGATAACCAACCAGTGAGGAAGGATCATAGTTGAGGTGCCCAGAGAGAGAGAGAGAGGAAAGCAACTTTATTTCCCATTTGAGGGTTGGGAATTAAGGCAGGTGGGCCGAGTGTGGCCTCCGAGTGGGGGCGACGGCTTGAGCCCACGAGACGAGTGCCAGTTGTGTATTCTTGACTGGTCTTGCGAGAAGTTGGTCCCAACCCTCCGCGTAGGGACCTGGCAGTAATTTCTGTGGGGGCGGGTTACCCTCGCATCTTCAGAAGATGCCTGAGTGGCGAACACTCCGTGGTCGCAATTAGGAAAGACCGGGTCGCATTCCCCGTAAGTGACGAGGCAGAGAATGAAGCACCTTGTCTGTAGTTGTCGCGATATGTCGCTGGACTGGGGCAGCAATGGCTAGGTGACGCTTATCACCACCACGATAAAAAGGGGCGGCTAGTAATCATCGATCGGTATAGGTACAGTGGTGTGGCGGGGGGATGACAACGTCGTGCGGCTGTGTTTGCAGAATTAAGTGATTTGATGACATTGTTACAAGTTCTATTACAAAGGCGAGTCGACCTGAGCTTGGTGTGTTAGCGCGAAGATGTCCAGCTTCTTCCGCGTTCCGACTTCAACACTATATGTAGGAAGGACCGATGGGGCCTCTTGCGTGAGGTTCGGTGCCTGGTCGTTCGAGTCCCGGAAGAAGAGTTCTCGGGCCGGCGCATGAACGCGCTGATTACCGGAGATCTAGGCATGCCCAGGGATCCACGTAAGAGAGACCATTTAGTCGAGAGAGGTGGCTGTGGTGAGAATGTGATGGCTGGCTGGAGATGGTATGCAGTCTGAGAATCTGTACAGATTTCGGTGATTGCTTTGTCAGTGGTGTAATGAGCCACGCAAGTGTGATGGCGGCTCCCTCCGCCTTTGCCGGGGAATGAGTTCTGATGGTGTGGCAGTCCCCGCTATGCATGCCGTCGCCGTATGCTGCGACTGCTGTAAAGAGCCCTTGGTTTCTGTGCTCTGCTGCGTCAACATAGAGTATGTTGGAGCGATTTCTGTACTTCTTGGTGAAATTCATTCATTCATTCATAACTCGCTAGAGCCTGCCGCCTCTCCCCTGATGCAGAGTAAAGCCATTGAAGAGCTGTGGCAATGCTCATGTTGCGTGGGAGGGGCTTCTGGTGTATGTGACCCTGCGTGCGCGGATCAGTTATGAGAGGTGTAGGACTTGTTGGGAGGGGAATGGGTGGGCTCAGACTGAGCAGTCACATGCCTATATAGTCGCAAGAAAATTTCCAGTTTGCACACATGAGAACAGCGGCACATGTCGACTATTGTGGGTATCTATTGTGAGGATATATTGTGAATATATATTGTGTTCCAGTTGGTCCTGTAACATTGCGGGCTGAACGAAAGTGTACTGGCGAAGAAGCAGGGGCTGCCCATAGCGATGATGCACGATCACTGCTCCCGTTTCCGAGACCATATGCCACCTTCCTTTTAGTGCAGTAACAAAACAAGCCTCATTTTCCGATTTCGGGAGTACGTACGTACAGTTGGGGACGAAAGTCTCTGGACCACGTGTTCTTAAAATGAAGCCAATAGCTCTATTATTATAATGCAGGCGGCTGGAAACCACACTTGTGGAGGTGAAAGAACAAAATTTTGACTTATCACCTCCACAAGTGTGGTCTCCAGCCGCCGGCTAATAACAGAACTATCGGCTTCGTTTGAGGAACACGTGGTCTAGAGACTCTTGCCCCCGACTGCACGTGTCCGAAGCCTGCTATGCGACAGGCGGCCCACCTGCACGCCGGGTTGTGGCCAACCTGCCAGGTGTGTCTGGCAGGCCTTTACCTGGGCCTAGGTGAAAGGTACACCTGGGTGAAGGCCTTCGGGGTGAATGCCTTCCGAGTAAAGGCCTTTAGGTAGAATGCCTTTGGATCAAAGGCCTTTATGGGAAAGACATTTAGGTCAAATGTCTTTAGCTCGTAAGGACCTTTAGGTGGCCACCGTAACTAGTTCTACCGCACGATATTCCGCGCTTAGCCATGCTAAACCGTCTGTTTTTTTTTTTCAACTTTATGAACTAATAGTTCGATGATACTCACTCCCTCACTCACACCAGCTTTGTGTGCAGTGCGATGGCGAAACACTGGGATCAGGCAGGCGTTTGAAAAGGCCACCAGCATGATTTCTAAAGTTCCGCGTGGCATTCAGCGCAGCCACGCTACCGTGCTGCTTATAGACTGGGCGTGGCTTTCACGCGGCGTTACTTTCGTTTGACTATAGACGAGCGGAATCTGGAAGCTCTACCTCATGACACATCCCAGATGCCGTCGATTGCATTATCGTGGTTTGTCCCGCGCACGTGTGCGAAAGGCGGGTGTTGGTCGCTTCCGTGGCGCGTTTCGACGCCGTGCCGTTTTCAGAGGTCCCAATGCTAGGGAGCTGGCCGGGAGTTTGGAAATCTCTCCAAACAGTATATGGACGTTGCTTCGCTTTAGCAGCGCGCGTCTCGACTCGCGGCGGTAGTACGTCACAATGGTGACTTACTTGCATATCGCACTACTTTTCTTCTGCCCCAATGTCAACCATCATAACTCTCTTCATTTCCTCTTCCCCAGAGCAGAGTGACAAGAAACTTGAGCCGACCTCTCGGCGTTTCTTTGTAAATAAACCCTTCTCTCTTTATTAAACCCATCACGAACACCGGACGTCCTCCGGCGAAGTGTTACAGTTTGGCCAAGCACTAGAAACCCCTGAAGCGCAGTCACTGCAGGTGGAGCGTTGCTAACACCTCGCAATGCCGGCGACGATGCGTGGCGCCGAGGCAATGATAGAAGAAGAAAATAGAGACTTTTAAGGACGATTATCGTTCTTGAATAACTCTAATGACAGATCGATGTTAATAATGTCGTAGCCTCCCAGCTTCCCCGGTGGTGATGGATTTTAAAATTTGGCGGCGCGCTGTGATTGGTCCTGGAAGGCCACGTGATAACCTGTAACGTCATCACTGTCTCGTCTAATCATGAAAGTTCCTGACATCCGACGGGTTTTGATGTGACGACATCTAAAATGCTGCCGCATTAAAAGTTACAGTGGTCTATAAATCACTGTAACTTTGGAGGTATACCTCCATAATCAAGGCTTTGCACATCTGACAAAACGGGTTTCAGGGACCCATGAGCACACCAGGTAACGCCACAGCGTTAGGGCACCCGTTCTGCAGAAAATCTGTCGTCGTCGTGGGCGGTGGCGTTGTGAGCGAAACGTCTGCGGAAAAAATAGCAACCTAGGTGGGTCACCCATAGGACACGTAATCTTAAGGCGTCAACAAAGCCTGCCCATCGGATTGTGAGTAAATTGACCACCGTGGCAGGTGGCAGTTAAATTAATTATTAGTCGCAAGAGGTTGCTCGGGAAGAGCAACTTGGGTCGCACAAGCCCCACCTGTGGCAGCACCTGCTATCGCAGGGCAGTGGCGCATCGCTTAACCGCCGCACCACTGCGTCAGGAGTGGTGTGAGGACTTTCTGAATGTTAAGTCGAGAATGACCAATTCCGCATATATCGGCATGAACACATTAACACTGTCGCGTCATACCCATAAGGCGGAGCTTAGGTGTCCCCTTCCCGTGTGCTGTGCGATGTCAGTGCACGTTAAAGATCCCCAGGTGGTCGAAATTATTCCGGAGCCCTCCACTACGGCACCTCTTTCTTACTTTCTTCTTTCACTCCCTCCTTTATCCCTTCCCTTATGGCGCGGCGGTTGAGGTGTCCAACGAGATATGAGACAGATACTGCGTCATTTCCTTTCCCCCAAAACCAATTATTATTATTATTATTATTATTATTATTATTATTATTATTATTATTATTATTATTATTATTATTATTATTATTATTATTATTACATTATGCGGACGCTGCCTTTATACAACCACCACAAGCCAGCGCTCACCTTTGCTCTCCCTTTCTGCGTTGGCCCTCACGAGGCTTTAAAGTATGACCGAACGCTGGCGAACGTCACTTTCCGTTCGGAAATCCACCGCATAACGGTTTCTGCCGCAAGAAGTAAACCAAGAAAACTGCCTTGAGAGACGCGAGCGCAGGTGCGCGTGTTGTACAAAGGGGGGCACACGCCGACTGAGGTCATGGACCTTTCAATCGTCGAGCATCAGCGACGTCCTGTGTCGAGAAGGCCGCTGGTGGTGCGCGCGTCCTCCTCTCAAGGAACGTCCTTGGCGAGACGGCAGCAGAGTGAAGAAGAGGTGAGGGGGGCTGAACGCCACATCGACGAAGAAGCCATCTGGATATCGTCTGCGCTCCCTCGTGTCGCGCGTCTGCCACCCCTGCTTTCAGTGAGACGGTTGCGAGGCAGCCGGTCTGCCTGCTAAATACTTGTCGCAGGCGAAATCGGCCAGAGCCGAAAATCTGCAGTTCCTTAATTCGGCATCGATAATCAGATTTTTTTTATCTTATTGTTAATGTATATCAAAATGATGGAAGAAGTAAGGAAAAAGCTGCGAAGTCAGCTTGACACAAGGCTTATCTCCCCAAATGCAAACAGCACTGGTGCACAACATTAACCAGGAGGAAGAGACACGGAAAGACGAAGAGTAAATAAAAAACTGGCAATGAATTTTCAAGTATTCACACAGACGATAGGTCATTCCAACATGCCAAAGAAAAGACAAAACTTTGTTTTAGCGAAGAAGGAAATATAAGGTGCACTTACGCACGCGTTGACATTATGCCAGGGAAGATAACAGGAAAACAATAAGGAGTATGAACCGCATAGCAGTACGTGACGGGTAGCAAAAATGTAGGTACATAAAATTACACCAGCTTATAAGCAGCACGAAGCTGTTTGAAACCTTATTCTCTGGCATCATGAATAAAAAAAATATGACAAACAAACTTGCGCATAACCAGATTCTGGTATAACTGTACATTGACTGGAACATAATCGTAAAGTAGGTCGTTACAAAATGGGATGTTGTCCGTCACGACGAAAGAAAACTTACATCAACTGTGTAACATTAGGATTAAGGATAGCAATATTTTGGTTAATGCATCCGTTTAGGACAGGTGGTACACGATGTTTCATAGACTGTGTTGTGTAAATAGTCTGATATGTGTGTGCTCTCTTGTGTATAGGGTTCCGCGTATTGTAACCATGCACTGGCTCTGCTTTTTGGTTCATCATGGTGAACAACAAAATTGTGCTGTTTTTCACAAATCAAACATTTGCCAAACTGATACCTATGAGTATCATTAACATTCAAAAGTAACATTCAAAAATCTAAGGCTCTAGAACAGGGATGCTACCAGATGGTCATATGCAGACCGGTTTGTAATGCGCATGACCTTATTTTGTAGCTGACACAGTTTTAACTTCTTGTTCAGTATGGTAGTGCCCCAAACAAACGCAATAATTAATATATGACATACACAGACTTGTGCAGGACTAACATAGCTATGCGAGGGAGGCAGTCTCCATAATCCTAATTTAGAAGCCCCCTGATGCACGTGGGCATCCCAAGACAAGCTTTATGTAAAAATGCAGTGTTTTAAAATTAGACGATTTCACTTGCACAGTTATTAAGAGAAAGTGTCAAGATTTCCGGAACTCTTCTTGAGTTGGCACGAAAAATAATGGCTAAATGTGTTGATATCAGTGTATCCCCCATTCCCTCCCTTGTAATTTTTTTCGAAATCGCCAGGCCTCAAGAAGGCAAGTGGTGCGACGGTCTGTCTGTCTCTCTCTCTCTCTCCCCCCCCCCCCTCTCTCTGTGCTTGCGCGCACGCGCTTGTGTGTGTGTGCGCGTGTGTGCGTGCGTGTGTGTGGGGGGTGGAATGAGTCGAACTGCGGATAAGAGAGCCGCCTGTAACATTCTATTGTGCGTGAGATGGCCATTATGGTTTGCGAGGTTATGCGTTCGCAAATATCCCTCGTCTACAGCTCTCCGCACTTTGGCGAGAAAACGTGAGTGTCCCATTAGCTGTGGAACGCTGGGCTGAACGGAGTGGGGAGCTTTTCGCATGAGGGGGGCGTCCTTTAAACAAAGCGACGCATTTCCTGTATTTTTTTTTTTTTTTTTGCTAACATCAAGTGCCATGAAGGGTAAGGCAACCGCTTCCCCTCAAGGCAGAGATTTTGTGTAAGAAAATGTCATCGGCGGCCTTCATTTTTTTTTTTTCGACAGTGAAAATTCCAAAAATGAATGGTGAAATCTCGATTATATTTACCTACACTTATTTCTTGTCGTACAGCAGCATGGCTCACTTTATTTCACAAGTTCTGTCACAGTATTCCAGCACCTAATCAAATTATGCTACGCGCACTTCGCATTTCCCGCCATAACAACCTGAAGGCTGTTTACTTGGAGAGTGTCCGTATACCACAGCATTCCAGCAGTCGTTTTTCTTGAGGCTGCCTGCGACTGGAATGGCCTTCCGACCGAAGTGGCGACAATCATCAACCTTCGGCTCTTCAAATCCGCAATCGAGGAAGTACATCCATCAATCTAAACCACTGTCCATCATTGTACTATGGTTGACTGAAAAGCCCAACATAGAAATATTTGAAATCTTGGCCTGAAACTTCGCATATATCTTTGTTAGTGTTTAATAATGTGCACTAAAACAATAAGTCTAATAATTTTTGTTCTCTTTCTCATAGGTCATTGAATAGAAGCAAGTGACATAAATTTCAAGAATGGAGAAAATTGCTAACAGAGCTCTGATCCTTACTTATCGAAAAAAGAAACGACTCTCAAGAAGATCCGTAAGGAGATGGTGGCAACCTTGGGAATTGACTTTCCTTCAAATGCAACAGTTAAAGAACGTTATATCCCTATTGAAAAATGTGTACAGGTTTGAATAGGAGACAAATAGGATTATGGCACATTTCGTTTAACATTATGAGATGAAGCTTCCAAAGCGATTCAGCCTTTGAGTGACTCCTTAGTGGAGGGCTCCGTATAACTACCATTACCCGTGGTTAATTACCGTGCACTTACATCACACAGTGCATGCAAGTCGTGGGTTTGAACCCGTCCACTACGGTAGCAGTTCGATGGAGGAAAAATGTGAAAATTCCGTGTACTGTGCATTGTTAGTGCCCGTTAAGAACCCCAGGTGGTCGAAATTATCCGGAGCCCTCCACTACGGCGTCCCTCATAGACTGAGCCGCTTTGGGACGTCCATCCTATATAGCCAAACCAAATGTGCCATAATCCTATTTGCTGACCCGTTCAAACCTATATACATTTTTCAGTCAATTGGAACGTAGTAATGAGGTGCTTGAAGATGAACACCGTGCTGGTCGACTATCCACAGGAACCTCCAAAGAAACTGTTGATAAAATTCTTGATATGGTTATGGATGATAGACGCACCACAACCATAAAAATACCAAAGGCATTGATGATATCCCAACAAAGAGTTCACAATGTTATTCATAACATTCAGTGCTCCACCAAGGTGTCATCACGTTGGGTACCAAGGTTGCTGCGCCGTGATCACAAACGTCAATGAGAGGCAACGTCAAAACAAAATTGAGATATGTTTGAAGCAGATCCTGATACTTTTATTTCAAGGTTTATTACTACGGATGGAACTTGAGTTCACTTCTTCCAACCAGAATATAATCAACAGTCCATGCAGTGGAAACATCCCTCACCTCCAACACCCAAGAACGCGAAGGTGGTCCACTCAGCTGACAAAGTGATGGCCTCAATATTCTGGGATTCTAAAAGTGTGCTATTGTTAGGTTATCTTAAAAAGGGTCAAATCGTTACTGGATAATACTTTGCGACCCTTTTTGATAAATTAAAGGATGTCATCAAGCAAAAAAAAAAGAAACGAATGCTGAGACTAAGTGTTGTTACATGCCGATAATGCACCCGCTCATTCATCAGCTGTCGTCTTGACAGAATTACATGATTGCGGGCTCCAACTTGCTCAGTTTCCCCATGGTCACCTTGATCTGATTCCCCCAGATTATTATATTTTCTCTAAACTGAAAAAAACATTGCAGGAAGCATATTTTCATCGGACGATGACGTAATGTTGTGGCGGACTATTTGGACATGCAGAAAGAGACCTTTAATTTGTAGGCTACTAAAATCTTACAGCTAAGATGGACTAAGTATCCAGAGGTTAAGAAGAATTATCTAGAAAAATAGGCAGTAAGTTGTATTCTTACCTGTTTTCTTTGCTAGGCTTAGAACTTTTCAGTAAACCCTCGTAACTCATGTATCTTTCTTTTTGCCGTTGTCATGCTCACCCTTCACGTAACGTTCCGCGTAGGAGCCCTTCAGGAATAATAAATAAATAAATAAATAAATAAATAAATTTCCCTGCACGAGGAAGGGGGGGGGGGGGGGGGGACAGTGGAACAGGGTTTAGCTAAGATATGTCTAAGTGTGCAACTAAATATTCGTTGTTTTCAGCCTCTTCCCTCAGTAGCAGCTTTGTTCACAAAGCCAAACCGACACACTTACGAGCCATTGAGAAACTAAAATTTTTTGGCACATCAGTTTGTCAAGAAATCGTTCGATAACCGTGCCATGACATTCCTGAACGCGGCAGAAGACGTTCCTTCCTCAAAGTAGAGCACGTCTTTTCGTATTACAGAACCGGGCTACTAAAAAAAGGCGGCACATGAGTAAATGAAATGACAACACACATCAAATAGATATCACATAGCCACTTCAAAAGCAAGTACGCCTGCAGTATTTGTTAGAATTACCGGATAAGTCCGTCTGGAAGAGGACCCTAAGGAGACGTATTCCCTTACCACTTCCAGCACCTCTCTACCAATTGTAACTGTTATTCCCCTCCGAGGCTGTTGAACATTAATTTGGTTTTCTGCATATTAATTTTTAGACCCACGGCTCTGCTCTCCCTGTCTAAGTTATTGATCATGCTTTGCAATTCATCTCCTCAGTAACTTGGCTATCGGCAATGTCATCAGCGAATCGCAGATTACTAAGGTCTTCTCCATTAACTCTTATCCGGAACTGTTCCCAATCCAGGTCTCCGAAGAACTCCTGTAAACAGGCGGTGAGTTGAATAATAATAAGAATTTATTTTTCCCATAAAGTGCATAGGAAGGGGTGTGGAAAAAACTGCACGGGGCAGCTTGAAATACTCGCCACCCCTCGTTGCACATGGCAGCAACGGCAAAGAGACATATGGTACATGTGGGCTGCGACTTATTAAGAATACAAACTATACACATATCCTGTCTCCCTGCCTGACACCTTTCCTTATTGGAATTTAAATGCTGACTTTATGGAGGACTATGGTGGCTGTGCAGCCGTTATAGATATTTTACATTATTTTTACATGCGGCTCTTCTACAGCCTGATTCCGCAATGCCTGGATGACTGCCGAGGTTTCGACTGAGCCAAATGGTTTCTAAACCCCGGATTCCAGAACTGTGGCTTCTAATTTATGAAATGAGTGACCTGTAATGTTTGCATGCTTTGATAAAGGCAGATCATGAAGGCTGATGCTAGGAGGTTTGTGTTTATTGCAACGCACCCGAGGGGACGCCATGTTTGTCTTATATATCGGAGGGGGCAGACAACGGAGCACTCAAGTAGGCAGATTAAATTTTCTTTTTCGCAGCCAAAGTTTCCTCTTATTTTTACTCTGTAACTAGATCATCGTCTGTGCCGATTACCTTGCCCATTATTGTGAAACCGGTGCTTTTCCAGGCGTTGACTCTGTTCGTCCGCCCCTGGTTTGTTACCGCTATGGAAATCCTGGGCACGTTTCCAGGTTTTTCCACTACCGTAGACCACTCCGCTATGGTTCCTCAACCTTCACAACGCAGCCGCCTTACCGGACTGCCCCTGCCAGCACTGTTCACTCGCCTCGTGCGCAATATCCTTGGCACGCAAGGTTTCGGAACCCTCTTCCGTCGTCAGACCGAAGCATGGCTCGATCCTCCTCCCGCAGCCCGCACGTGCCGGTCTCCGTCACCTCGTCGCCGGTCCTTGTCACCTGATCCGGAAAACTAGCAAGTGCGACCTATGGAAGTAAAACCGCTGGACATCTGCTCTATACAGATACACAAGAACAAAGATCGTGTGTTCGTCGATGCTGTGACTGCAACTGGCTCTAGTTGGTGTGGGCTATTAAGAACGGCAACAGCAAGTCTCGCCTGGAGGCATCCAGCACACTTGTTTCTCATGGGTGGCTCCAAGTACCCCCTGTCTACTCGATGACGACTGCTCCCAGGTCTGCCGTCATGGGCCACGTGGAGAGGGCCCGGTCGTCACCTGGCTCCATTCACCGTGCTTTGCCGCGTCGTAGTGCGGGACCCAAAAAAATGACGGGCTGAAGTTCGAGCACCACACGGCCCAATTCCCGGCGTCTGCCGAGCGCCGCTGCCGCGAGCAGGCGGGCGTCATCATCCCCAATTGTCGGGACCATGTCTGGAGACAAAGGGCCTCGTTTCCGGTGGCTCTTCGGCGTGCCGAGCACCGCGACCGGCATTACCCCCAACCGTCGCGAACATTTCTAAGGACAAAGGACCGGTTTCCGCCCTTTTTCCCGACCTCGCGCTCCGGCCTTGCGCGCCGGATGTAAACGACTTAAAGAAGAAGGGATTCGGGAATGAGAGCCTTTTATAACTCGGCAAAGACTGTGGCCGAGAGAGACTCTCCCATTTGCTCATGATGTTGTACAGTGTGTAAATAAACCAAGCCGTAATCTTTCGCCCTTCACCCAGCACCTTCATTCGACGTCACTCCTGTGCCGGTGGGAACGGGCGTCGACTTGACCGCGGTTTCAACAAGCCGTGACTCCTGAACCCCCATCCAACAGGGCGCAACTGTTTCTGTAGAAATTATCGGATTTAAACGCTTGCTGGGACGCAGAGTTATGTTCCACTGTGACCAAACTTCAACGTTTTGAAGAGTGAGCTGCTTGCGTCCTCTGCGGGTATGTGCAGTGGGGAAGGATCATTGGGTGGAGCAGCTTTTAGAGCGAACTCATCGTTCTTCCTATAGCTCTGCCCATGGACTTCCTGAAGATGTGTGGCGCCACGGTTGGTTTGCCGAAATGGCGACGTTTATTACGGGCGCCCCCTTGTGCCCTGTCTCATTAAAGTGTGAAGAGTCAGCTGTACTTTACATGTCCCAAGATACAGTTGTGCCATCGGGATCTGCAATGGGTGTCCCGGTATTCTCCGCCCCTACCAACAGTGGCACGTCCGAGGCTTTAGTGGAATCAGTTCAATGGACCGACTTAAAGAAAAACTTCATAGTGTCTCACGGCATGAAGTCCTTGTTCCTCCGCAGCGCGTAGTGCACGTAACTCGTCGTAACCTCTCCAGTGCACGTAACTCATCGAAATATCCAAAATTTGTTGGGCCACAGCGCCGATGGTAACCGCCTTTTCGAAATTCTAAAACTGATATGGATATTACTTACGCTAGGCTACACGCCTCTCAATAATTAAGGGGCCTAAAACTGATAGTTAAAAAGCAAACTATTCCATATTAGTTAACAAGCCCGCTATAGTTTATACGTCTTAGCTATATTCTGATGTCCTACACCGCTGACAATGCTGCGCTGAAGAACGCGCTCCTCAAACTTAAAAACAACCTGTAGATGAAACAACCTGTCTCATGTGTAGTTTGTGTCGCTCAAGAGCAGGTGCGGGAGTGTACTGGACACGCAATAGCCCCTTGCAAGGAATTATTGAGCAGCTTCACCCGCGCATGATCGCTACGAATGGTACCACGCAGTCCAGCCACTGAGCAATTTCATGTCATAGCTTCTTCACGTACGCGGTGGTGGGCACCATTCCTAGAGGGAAGGAACGCTGTAATCAAGCATGCGCACCTTCAAGACTTCCGCGATGATTAGAGGAGCGTTTTACACCAAGGACAGCTGCAGCTTGCGTTGCGACGAAAAGGAACTTTTTGCCACTCAGCTGACACATGAGGGGAGACCACCCGGTGCTCCGGCAGTGAAAAACCGGCAGTGAAAAACTTGCAAGCTGTGTTCTCTTGCATAGGTCCAGTTCTTTTGGTCAGAAATGCATTGTAGTTGAGGGCAGCTCTCTATCATTGCTGAAAGTCCTGTGGTCATCCTGTCAGCAACTCTTCGCTTGCGTCTCAGGCCCCTCAATTTGAGGTTCAAAAGGAGAAGACGTGAGCAGTACAACGGAAACCTTGGGGCCAGTTGCAGCCGTTGGCACGCTACTTTGGCGGGCAATACAAGAGCAACCTCCATCGCTGTGCCGAGTTATCTAAACTGGTTTTGATTTGGTTTTATGGGGTTTAACGTCCCAAAGCGACTCAGGCTATGAGTGGCGCCGTATTGAAAGGTTCTGGTTAATTCCGACCAACTGGGGTTCTTTTACATGCACTGACTTCGCACAGTACATGGGCCTCTAGAATTTCGCCTCCATCGAAATTCGACCGCCGAGGCCGGGATCGAATTCGCGTCTTTTTCGGGTCAGCAGCCGAGCGCCATACACTGAGACACCTCGGCGGCGGTTGCCCAAACTGGTTTGTCTTGAATTGCATTGAAGTTTGAATGAAGAGTTCGGTGAGACCACCGGTAAAGTTACATTAACTGGCTTGATGTTAAAAACGCGAGCGCTTGCAGGATAGGTAATGCTCGTTCGAATGTTCGTCGACTGCCACTTTCCCCGCCGCCTTTTCCCCCTTTCGCCGCCACCCTCGACACACTGCCAACTTCGACGGCAGCGTATTTGGCGGTCGGAGACGGGCAGGCACAATGACCATGTGGTGTCTTCAGCAATGGGGCTTAATGGTAGTCAGAACCCAGAGCCCATGAACTAGGAGAAATCGTTGGCGCATGAAAGGCAGCAGTGCATGTGCCATGGTAGGGAGGATCCTTCGCTCTTAATTATTTAGTCATTAATTCATTCTACGCAGAATCTCTGCCTTGAAGTGACCGCTTCTTAAGCTCAAAGACAAGCGCCAAAGGGAACCGCAGAGCGTGACCATGACACAGGAAAGACATAGAGAGGAGGAAACGCCCTCTCGTCGTTTGCGGCTCACCGATACCTTCATGAGCCCGGCGCGGACGTCGCTGAAGTCGGGCCCGGTAATCCATCGGGCGCATCACCGTCGGCTCATCGGAAACAGTTCCGCGGATAAGAGCACGGGTGGTCAGAGAGGGGAAGGAGAAGGAGAGCGGGAAAGGAGAAAGCGATGCTCGCGGCTCGCGCCGTGGCGCGCGAGGTTTCTCGACCCGCAGGATCGATCGTAACATGTCGCTTCCGGAGGAGAAGGCAGGGGTCCCAAGAACGATTGCCGTGGGCCCTGGAGCGAAAACTTTCTCACCGGTAAGGCACGAGGTACCAGCGGCAGCGCTGCCGGCGGCCACGGAGTGGAGAGAGTGAGAGACAGCGGCGAAAGGAAGAGAAGGCTTATCGTTGCCAGGGTTCCCGGGCTCCCTTCGATTTTTGTTTCTCCCGGGAGTGCCCCTTTCACTGTTTCTTCTGCTGCTCTTCTGCTCCCGGTTCACAATTGGGGCGCGTGCCGCTCAAGTGGAGAGCTGCTATCCTATCGGCCGAGCGGAAGCGCCGGAATACTCGCCCGGCGCCCCGGGCGACGTAAGGATAAAAGGAACCAAAAGCAGTTCGTTACGTAAAAAGAGTTGCGCCGCGAAAATAAATAGCCGGACTGGGCGCCGAGGGAAGGGAGCAAAAGCGGAGGCACGGAGAAAGGAGGAGCGGAGGCGTAAGGGGAACGCGTTCGCAGTGTTCAGAGCGCCGGCGGCCGTCGTCGGCGTGCTGCGTTTCGTCGACGTCGAGGGCGAAGCGGCGCCCCGCTTTCTGTGGCTGCGACCATGCGGACCGGCAAAGGTGAGCGCCTACACGCAACTCGGATCACGCGGCCCTGCGGGGTCGCTACTTCCTTCCCCCGTTGACGCGTCTTGCGATGGGCGCTCGCGTGTATAGTTATTGCGCAACGTGTGTTGCGCCCCGGCGAAGGTCTCTATTCGCTGCAGATGCGGTCGCGTACAACTTTGAAGCGCGCGGCGCTAGGCGCTTTTGCTGCGCGCTGCGTCAGACTGCAAGATCACTCCTTTGCAACTACTCGGGCTCCAGCACGAGAATTTCCAAGCGGAGACACCTTTGGCGCCTCCCTGAACGGGGGCACGGCTTCGTGCAGCAGGCGTAACGCGTCCGTAAAGCGTATACAGTTGCCGAAAGTAGCTGGCGCGCAGCTGGCAAATAGCCGAGCGCACGCTCCAGGCACTTTGTTGCCCTGGGCTTTTTTTTTTTTTCCTGCGTGACTCGCACGGGCGCGCCCTCGTTGTCGTGTGTACTGTGTACGAAAGGTTCTTTGACGGGTACACTGCTTTGCCAGCTGACGGCCGCATTTTTAATGCTAATGGAGGTTGCTGGTGTACTGTGGCGGATTTACTTTCTCAGCGAACAGACCGCTCTTCCATGGCACAAGAAGGGCTTGACGTGCCGATCCTTTTACCATGTTGCTACGGCAGAGTTGCACGAGGCGTTTGTACAAAATTGCCAAGGCTGACCGAATAACTGTTCTTTGTTCAGGACAATCTGAACAGCGAAGTAGCGGCGTTATCACTACAATGATTGCTACTGGTTTGGGTGTTGTATCGGGAGAAAGAGATAACGAGGAAGAGGGAAGGCAGAGATGTTAACCAGAGGGAAGTTCCGGTTGGCTGCCCTGCACGGGGCAATATCTAGGGATGACGGCATTGAAAAAGGGAAGAGAGAAAGGGCACAGCTTTGTGTCGGGAGGCAGAGAGCTCTTAATTTTGGATTATTTGAGGAGATATAAACATGGATTCTGACCTCTCTCCGTGTCGATTAGCGCTCATATTTCATTTCCTGAGGGCAGTAATCGGAAATACCTTGCTGTCGGTACGACGTACTAGGCGTCTTGTACGTAGTGTTCCCGGTGAGAACTTTTGGTTAGAAAAAGAGAAGAAACCAAAAGATTTGCTGCCACAGTGAGGATGAACCACGTTTAATCAAAAAGGTGTGCCCTTTGATTTTTATACGATTCCTCAGCGTATGGTCCACTTGCCGTCTTAATACGAATGTATATCGACGCTGACCGATCTTCGATAAGCATCCCCCAGCTGTGTGTATCGCGGCATCGGATCAACACGAGCACGCGAAAACTGAGCCATGTCAAACTGTTTTAGTCTGTATGCAGAGCATGGTGACGTCGAGCTCTTGGAGTTGGAGTTGCAGGCTTTAACGCTAAACCCTAACGGAATTTCAGGGTTACGAGCAATCATTAATGCGCAGCCCATCTCTCCGTGTTTAGAAGCAATGAGTGAGAAGTAACTTTCGATACATTCGTTATTGAAAAATATCGCGTATGTGCTATGGCTAAAAACATATCAATCGATGTTAACTGATTAGTCTGGTTAGTGCTAAGTAAAAACGCAGGAGGTAGGCTCCACGGTTACAGCTCACGGTATTCTACATCGTCGTCTCTCATGTACACTCTCTTCCTATTTCTGCCTTTTCCCCTTCTGTATGCGAAAGAATTCTCTCTCTCTTCACATCGCTAACCGCAAGTTCCAGTGCTGTCACTGACGTGAACGGCAACCAGTGGGGTAGCCCTACTTCCCCCATTCCCACGGTACCATATCCTGATGCCCCGTTTCTCTGCGGAGCTTGATCTGCGCTCATACGATAGACATATCAGTAAAACATCACATGAAAAAAGTTGTAGATGGTCAATCCGACTAATGCAGTAGAATATGCGTTAGCATTAGTATTCCCCACGGACGGAGCAGCCGCTGACGGGTTCACACATATGTTAGAAAGGGCTTATAAAAAGAAAGAAAAATAAAAGTGCCCAGCCTGCACCGCCAGATGGCACAACGGGTTCAGACAGCGCGAGCGGTCTGTCAATCACTCTGTGACACGCCATACCCCCGCTCCACTCTCCCCCACCCGCCACTCGTCCCTAGCTCCCACCCTCTTTTCGTCTTCCCTCTCTTCGTCTTCCCTCACTCTCCCGCACTACTATGAAAAAACAGAGAGGGAGACTTTTCTCTCTCCACTTCGTCGCCCGCCAACCGAGGCTCAGACGACGGACGGACGGACGGACGGACTGGTTTTTCCGACGTTGGTGTTCTAATGCTAACGCATTAAAAACTTTAACAAAAATATTGTCATGTAACGATCTGTTTACAAGAGGGAAATATCTAAAGTAGAAGACAGAGCCACAGGCCCAGCCGAACAGCTAGAGGGAAGCGACGCTCAGCGCGAAAACCGCTCATCTTTTTCCGCGCGTATCGTCATCAAACATCCGCCATCCGGTGGCAAAACCATCTCCCCGGTGCTAAGCTGGAAGCGGTTTAGCTGCGCGGTAAGGCGTGAGCGTAACAATATAAGCAGCGACAGTCCCGGGGCGAGTGGACGACGTAGGAGAGTCGACCAGGCAGTTTCTTATGTCACGTCGGTCACCTTATCGAGCACTCGGTGAGAGCCAGTGTAGGGGGGAGTTTTTCACAGTCCACCGCAGCGAGACGGACACCATCGGGGGACAAAAGAGCCCGGAGAGAGAAACTGACTTGCAGACGCCAGCGGTCATATACTGAATTCTGAGTGGTTTGTGACGATGAGAGGTCACATCACCGCTCCCCCCTCACCTTCGTTAGATCGGCCCACCTTTTCTCCTTCATTTAACACCCATCCATTCTTTTATTTTCTTTCCCTTTTCTTCCCAACTCCTCTTATGCCCAGAGACAATATATAACGCTATAAAAAAACTGTAAACAAACGCAACGTGAGGCAGAACCATGTTCTGAACACTGCGGTCGGTTAAGACGTACACAGAAAGCATATCGGTCAATGGTCGTTTGAACCTTTTAGTAAGGCCATTGGTCTGGGGATGTAAAGGTGGTGGTTACTTCGTGCTGGTGGAACACGAGCGCTGTACACCATCGACGATTTTAAAGCGACAGCGTTGAAGGCCCCGTTCACCACAAAATCCGGTGTCGGCGTTGTAAGCAGGTGGGCCACCTAGGTCACGTGACCATGTGGCGTCATCACAACCTGCCAACCGGATTTTGAGGAAACTGCCCACCGTGGCAGGTGGAAGCTAAATTACTGTTTGGTCGCTCGGGTCGCACAGTGCCCACCGCTGGAAGCACCTGCATGCCACCTGAAATGGACTCGGTACTGCGACTTGGGACACCGTTTATGCTACCTTGATGATGTCATCTTTGGTAATACATTCGACGAGCATAAAGAACGCTTAGCTCATGTATTGGACTGCTTGCATAACGCCGGCCTACTCAAATCGAAGAAGTGTCGCTTCGGCGGACGTCAAGCGAAACAGGGCGTGAGGACACATCCCCAGAAAACTGCAGCTGTTGACTATTTTAAACCACCACAGATAGTCAAGGTGCCCCGCAGCTTCTTGTGGTTATGCTCTTATTTCTGCTGTTTTATTCACCGCTTCGCTGACATTGCCTACCCGCTTTCGTGCCTTCCCCACAAAGGCGCTTCTTTTGAGAGGCGGCCAGTCAGGCGCCACGGCTTACACCAGAGCCTACCAGCCATCGCGGCGCCATAGCGGTTAGCTGCTCGGCTACTCACACGAAAGACGCGCGTTCGATCCCGGCCGCGGCGGTCGCGTTCCGATGAAGGCGAAATTCCAGAGGCCCGTGCACTGTGCGATGTCAGTGCATGTTAAAGAAACCCAGGTGGTCGAAATTTCCTGAGCCCTTCACTACGGCGTCCCTCATAGCCCGAGTCGCCATGGGGCGTTAAACCGCCATAAACCAAACAAAACCATGTAGTATACCATAAGCTTCCGAGCGAGTGCAAAAATTAGTGGCACCCTCTCGCAAAAGAAAAAAAGCTCGTGTGATCAGCGATTGGCAGCGGTCTCCCCCTCGACCTCCTCAAGGTTCGCCCCACCCCCTCCCCCATGTCTACATCAAAATGACGTAGCGGCAAAGCGAACTGTTTCTTGGATTCCGCCGCTGGTCTGCGACTGCCATGGTTAGGCGGTGGCCCATCAGGGTGCTTGCTATCCGTGGACCAGGACGGATGCTTGTTAAAGTATACAAAATTTTCGGGAAAGCTGTATACACCTTTCCTTCCTAGCCGTATGGCTGCGCATGGGCGGATCCCAATGAGTAATCACTCCTTTATTTCAAATACACTGCGCCTTCGGGGATTTCCATAAGCTCGCTAAATATTTAGAAGAATGCGATACACTAAGAAAAATGGAACCGCCTTCTTTTCGTTCCATTAACGTTTTGCAGACAAACTAAACGTCTGGACACCACCGTGCAACGTTGAGCATTCATTAATTTATCCAAGAACGATGCAACGATATACAGTCGAGCCAACTTACAACGAACCTAGCTGACAGTCGCGCGGTTCGCGTTTGTTGTATCCGAGGTTCGTAGTACGTGAAATTTTCATTTTACAGCTACAAATACGAAGTCCAACGAAAATTTCTTTTAAAGATTCGTTATGCCTGTCGGCTTCTTTGGAGAGGACCGTTTCACGGCGCTGTCCAAGCTCTGCGGAGCGGTCATACGTATGTTTCTAGCCTATAGGTCAAGAAATAAGCTGCTTTAAGATATACGATTTAACTAACTGTGGCTAAAGCGTTCACGGAAACCGGCGGCTGGTAGGCCTCCTCGTCCTGAGATTCTTTGTAGTCGGGGAGTGCTCATACTTCGTCAGTACGTCAGTACATCACTTTTCGGTGACGGTGTCATGGTCCGCACCTCCCAGGCGAAATCATGTCCGGCCATCTGTGCATCAACAACGAGTTGTTAGAAATCCGCATGTACATGTCTAATCGCGCGGATGTTCAACAGCGTCTTCAGTCGTTTCTTGGCCCATAAGCAATGCTTTACGGAAGCAATTTTCAATGCACTCCGCCTTAATCATTTCCACAGCGGCGAACAAAGATATCCGTGCCGGAGCGTCGCCATCAGTTGCGATCAGCATGCGTTCTATTGTAGCGCCGATGCTCGGACATCGTGAGCGCGTGAATGACGCACGACGCCTGAATCTTGCACTCTTAATTCGGGGGTGAGAAGAGCATTGTCACCACAGCCAGGGAAGGCAACACGTGGTGCGTGGCGAAGTTCTCTGGCACAAGCCGGAGCTCCTATTTTTTTTTTTTCGATATGTCATGGTTGAACTCAACAAGCCACTCGGCGAAAAGATCGTGCATCGCCCTTACGAAACTTATGCGCTCCTCAAATAACAACAAAAGGTGCAGGCCTTTGTGTTCGACCTGCAGCGTACGAAAGCGTACCCTCCAAAGCATCACAATTTGCTATATACCCTATGACAAAGGACAGCCGCCGGTGGTAGCCTTTCGTCCTTGTGCACAGAAGCACGGTCACGCAAAAGTTTGCAATGCCTTCCACCAGCCTAGGTGTCGCCTTTCAAGGCATCCATTTCTGACGGCACCATTTGGTAAAACGGTGCCGTTTTGTCGGCAGTGTCTCGCCTTTTCTATTGCCTTTCTAGGCGCCCACATTCTTTCCGAGGACGGGTGTCACGGTGGCTTGGAGGCGCTCTTCAAACTTCGCGCTTCACCGAGGCGTGGGTTTTTCGACTGCGGGGCCGAGTTTACGGCGCCTGGTCGTTCGTTCTAACCGAGTTTTATGCCGCAAAGATTGTTCGTTGTATCGGAGACGCAGCCCCTATAGCCTATAATGCATATTTTGACGGTATCACCTCCGTCGTTCGTAATAAGCGAACGTTCAACTATAAAGCGGGATCGACTGTAGTGCGAACGACCTTTCGGCGAGATAACAAATTCACCGCGCGATCTTTTTCGCAGCTCGCCTAGAAATATGAGCAAAAGTTTTGCGCTGTTCAACGCTGCCTTACTTTGAGGAAACTCTAAGGCGGCAGTAATGAAAGGCTTTCCGCTTTGGAGCCGATTGCATTTGTTTGCGCCTTGCGCAGGCTGTTATATTTATAAGTTCCTTAATTACTTCTGCCGCAAAATTTCCCTCGGTTCCCTATTCATTCCTAAAATTTTCTTAAAAGTCTTCAGGATTCCCATTTCCCTTTAGGCTCAAGTTTAGCCCGAAAATTCCCTGTAAAAGAAAAAATTCCCTAAAGGAGCGAAACTGGCCGGCTGGCATAAGAAATGACGCCTTTCTGGCCCTGCTGTTGTGGGTCTATAGCACAGCACTGGTCCCGTGTCCGCTGCCGTGAGTGCGGACTTGATCAGCGTCTGGTGCGTCAGAATGGGCGAAAAAATATGTAGTCGCTAGCGACGTGACAAGTGACGGAAAAGTTTCCTGCGGGGACAGTCCGCCAGGTAAAAAGAACGTCTTTCCTGATGAGTTCAGTTAGTGGAAGATCTATAGGTCGGCGCAGTGTTAAGCGGAACGGCTGAAATACAAAGAAAGACCTGCGAAGCTCCCCGTATCGTTCGTTTACTAAGGAATGGGGAAGTCCTACACTACACGAATTTCACCAGTTCCGCGGTCGTACTGCAAAGCTGTCGACCAGATAGCAAATAATGGTGAGCTGCCAGCGGCCGAACTTGAGCTGAACTGGAATTGAGCTGAAGCCCTATATTTAAACAGACACATCATAAGGTATAACGAATGCGGTCTTCTCACAGTTCATTTTATCCACAACGATCGGTCAGAAATCGGAACGGAGATCGATAAATGCAGTCGACAATCTTAAAAGGTTTATTCACGCAAAAAAAAAATATAAGGAAAATTTAAGCACTTGAATTTTTTTTTTAAACCATTGTTAAATAAACTAATTTCTACTTGCTATAAAGTGCTAGAACATGTACTCACGAAATACGTCAGCAACTTTTTGTAGCAATCATAAATAGTAACCAGCACTCAACATGGTTTCCGATGTGTGTGCTCAACTACAACACAGCTCGTGGTCACTGTAGATGAACTTGCCAAAGTGCTTGATGGTTGTAGTGAGGTGACGTGATTGTTTTAGACTACTCCAAAGCTTTCGATAGAGTCCCACATAATAAACTAATAACAAAAATTATAATAGTAGGCATTACGGATTAGATAAAATAATTAATTGGGTGAGTTCATATTTATAAAAACGGAAGCAGTTTGTCGATATCGATGACGTCATCAATGTTTCTTAAAGATTTCCCCGGGTGTACCTCAGGGATCAGTTTTAGGTCAAATACTGTTTAATATTTGTACAAATACTTCACACAAGCTCTTGAACCCTCCGTCTCGATCTATTAAGCTGTTTGCTGATGACTGTATTACTTGTAAGACCATCAAATCAGTGAACGATCAGCTTGTTTTGAACGCAAATATGCAACTACTAGCAAAATGGTATGACAAATGGGAACAGTATCTCTGTGCATCAGCAAAAAGAAATTAAGCAATTTAGTTTTACGTACAACATAAATACTAATTTAATTGGAGACGTAAAAGAATATAAGTATCTAGGTGTCGCAATAATTTCCCGGCTGAAATGGACGAAACACATTGATAACTTATGCTCCTCCGTCCGCGGAAGCTCAGATTTCTTCATTTTGGGATTGGAAGTTGCCCTATAGTGCATTAAGATTGAAGGCATAAACATTCGTTGTAAGGCCCAGCCTCTAGTATGCCTGCATTGGATGGGACCCCTACATAACACATGACACAAAAAAACATGAAAAGAAATCCAAAGTCTTGCGGCCCGCTTTATCTTCGATCGCTATGGGCGCCTAGACTCTCCTTCTGCCGTGTTGAAGCTTGCAAATCTGGAACCACTGGTAGACAAATATAGAAAGCCCGTCTCAACTTCATCCAGTGCTTCCCCCGACTTGGTATATACCCGACCCGAAAACTATATCGTCAAGGATTCCACACGAGCCTCCCGCCGTAACCATGTACCGCTTTAGCCTTAAGCCTATTTTACAAAAATAGTCTTAAAAAGATTATGCAGCCATTTGTACAGAAGCGGAAAAGTACTTCGTCGGTCGCAGTATTTGCTGTGGCGAGACGTATCCCATATGCGATTTTTACCTACGTGCCTGCTATGGCTACTGCTGGCTAAGAAGCCAGCAGTCGGTGATTTGCGTAGTCATTTTAGATGGGAGATAATTTTCCAGAAAGTATGTTTTTGTATAACCGTGGCAAGCTTCTTTTGCATACGTATCTTATCGAATCTCTAACTCCCAACCCGCGACTGCTCAGTACTGTGTATTCTAATACGCCACTGTATTACTTCCAACAGTCGCGGCAGCTGCCTCAAAAGCCACTGTTATAAGCATTTTGTTCACCTCGTATGCTCTTTATAATTAAACCACTTTCAAAACTACACTTCGCGCACATCGTATTACCTTGGTCGTTCTGTTAGGTCTTCAGCAGCACAGTGCTTAAAATTTGTGAATCAAATAATGTCCAGGGCAGCGTTTTCTCTACACAGACGCAGTTTAGGGACACCGACGCATGATGGCGCGATGCCTAATACACCCTACAAACGTCATTACGCGCGCGCGCACACACACACACACACACACACACACACACACACACACACACACACACACACACACACACACACACACACACGCACGCGCACACGCACGCGCACACACACACACACACACACAATGGCGCATATATATGTGTTGGTCCCGTCAAGTTTGTGGCTCTCCTGTGGGAACGCAACCAGGTGTATTTTATATCTGTTTTTTTCCCGGTTGGTGAGGGAAGGTTTACGATGGTGTCTGTTGTTCTTCGACTGGCATTTGCCGAGCGCAACACAGCCAGCCATGGCGTTGAAAATAAAAAAGTCAAACACAAGCCAGGAATCGAGCTCGTGACTGCTTGGTTGGAATCCTGCCGCGGTAATCACTACGCTGCGGGCACGCGTGCACGGATACGGGGACATATACGCGTGTCACATTATAGGTCATATTATCGTATTATTAGAGCCATATTAGCCATAAGGATAACCCTTGGAGCGCAATCCTTGGATGGATTGCTGTAGTGCCGTAGTGAAGGGCTCCAGAACAATTTCGACCACCTGGGGATCTTTAACGTGCGCTGACATTGCGCAGCACACGGGCGCAGTTGAGTTTCCCCTTCCAGGTGGCGATGAGAGGAAACTACTTGATGATGAAATCGGGGTTTCTTGATGACCCGGTGGTTCTACTCGCAAACATTCACATTACTCAAGGAAAGGAGAAGGTTAACTATTTATTTACAACATAGGTAAAAAAACGAGAAGAAACAAAGCAAGGAGAAAACTATTTACATGACTAAATCGTGGATCAGACGAATTCAGCCCCCGCTCAACCCAGAGCGCTTGGTTTTAAACCCTCTGTCTCCGCCCTTAGCGGGGACAGCAACCAATGAGATAACAAACGACCCATCTCGCCAATCAGTGGTTAGGGAAAGGAAAATAAGGATTTCCACCAACTAATCACAGATTGGGGAAAGAGTGCTGATTGAACATTTGGGAAAGGAGAGGTTGCAATCAAATAGACAAACAGCA
Source organism: Amblyomma americanum (assembly GCF_052857255.1). Taxonomy (NCBI): domain Eukaryota; kingdom Metazoa; phylum Arthropoda; class Arachnida; order Ixodida; family Ixodidae; genus Amblyomma; species Amblyomma americanum. The sequence goes on from NC_135500.1 coordinate 182,045,382, forward strand.
CAAACGCGACCACCCTCTTCCACGGCACCCACGGCCCAGCCGTTACCACTTTCTTTCGCACACGCGACAAAACGATCCCTAAAGTGTTTACTATTCTGAATACACCGCACGAGACGAACACAGTCGTTACGGGAATAGTGGGTTTCCGGTCACTCGGCTAAAGTGTTTACTGAATACACCGCCGTATCTCGTGCGCCCCCGAAACCTCGTCAGCCCCTTAACAACCACATGTCGACAGCTGTACTTGGTTAGCGTTTTTTCCGGCGGGTCATCCCCGTGACGGCGCGGCGTAAACGAGGACGTCCGCTGCACGAAGGGGGGGCAGGGACGGGACGGGCTCCTTCGTTGGGGAATTCCGACCCCACTGGAGCGGCCTTCCTTGCGGACACAAGATCAACGAGTTCGCGGAAAGGTCAGCGAACTCCACACCTCCCAACCAAGAATGTCACGCGGACACTTGCTGTCAGTGTGACATTAAAGTCCGGCCACAAGGTTCCAAGCAGCACTGCGCACACACATACACAGCCTCAATTCGTTCCGTGCACACAAGGTTAGGACACCAATCTGCACATTCCATAATCCACCATGTCAGATCGGTGCACCAAATTGGCAGAAATTACTTCTAACCGCCTACATCTCGAAAAAGAAGATGTTTCCTTCTAGCTTTGTCCACAAGATTGGACCAAAATTCCAATTTATCCGGCACGGCGCCGGTTGTGAAGGCTACCGCCGTTATCGGGTCTACATCGTCGTTTTCATCAAAAGCAACAAAGCTCACCAGCTCCCTGCATTCTACCAAGATTGCTGCTGCCATCGTGTCTGCGTTCTCTGCCTCTTTGAATTTCACAGTTGGGATAGGCCTGTCACCGGCTACTTCACATGCAGTTTTACATCGCTCTTCAGTTAGCGCTAGCTCCCTGTACGGCTGGCAGCCGACATTTTCTTCAAAGAAAACCTTGCCCTTAAGCATTCTTTTCTCACAATTACCCTGACCAGCTTGTTCCCGCTCTTCTCGTAATGAGGTCTTATGCTCCATGTTTAGGCTTACGGGGATGGGTGCAGTATCCGAATCCCCCAGTTCCCTATCTGCTGCGAAACTCGCAGCTGTTCCTGTTAACTCCCAATCTGCTGCAGGAACATTTGCAGCTTTCGGATCTGCCTGAAGCTCTACTAAAGCCCCGGGTCTGTCGCGAACCGAATCGTGGGGACTTTCGAAATGCTCTTCGAAATCTGAACTCTGATTTTCTTCTTCTAGCTGCTCCCTTTCAGAATGCTCTGTTAGTGCGTGTATTTCCGGTGTTGCCAGCTGCCCTACACCTCTAGCTAGATCTGCTGTCACTGTGAGTGCGCACAATGTCAGCACCGGCTGGTAAGACAACTCCTCTTTGGCAGCTAGATTGCCATCGACTGCAAAGCACGTTCTCGCACTCAAATCCGCCTTCTCGTCCTCGACCCTTACTGCTGCGTCAGAGTTAGCGCATATAGACTGGGTCACGATGCTGAACCCTTGATCGTGAGCAACACACTCAAGTGCCTCCTGGGTCTGCTCTATATTCGGTTGCTCTGACAGCAAATGCTTCACAGTTGTGACTAACGCCCCTGTGCCTGCAGTACACTCTTTTGGCTTAGCACACAACGTTATATCACCTTCCTGTTTTGTTATTTCGGCCCCTGAATCCACACAGGCTTCAGAACTCTGATCGTCGGTGTGCAAGTCGCCGCATGCCGGCGCCAGTATCTCTACCTGAGTTACTAGCTCGCACACATCTCCCCTCACCGCGGGAACATCTTGTTCTTGCTCTTTTGGACACTCAATCATCGAATGCCCAAATTTCATACAGACAAAACATTGAACTGATGCGAATAAGACCTCGCTATCGACTTTCGCCCCCTGTCTTAATTTTAACTGCATCTGTGCAAGTTTTCTCTTTTCCAGTTCAATTTGCAGTTTCAAATTTTCAATTTCACTTAGCTGTTCAGCCTCCTCCTGCTCAATGCATCGCATCCTGCCCTCCTGATCATACCGTACGGCAGGCATTCCGTTTTCCGCGCTATCGTTTCTAGCACATAAACACTACACCGACATGGTGAATTCGGAGAAAGCAGAAAGGTCTCCTACCTTACTGGTTGCTCTCTGCCCCGGTGATCTCGTCGTCCTCCGTGATGACGACAGGCTCCTCGATGCGGACGACTTGAGCTTTGGATCTCTCAGCAGCTCGCTGACTTCTGCCTCGTGTGACTGGCTTGACTTGGTCGCCTGGTTACTTTTCAGCAGCTCGCTGACTCAAACCAGTTCGAGGTGGACGCCTGGTTCTTTTCAGCAGCTCGCTGACTCGAACCCTCGATGGCTTGTTGTTGCCCGGCTCCTTCAGCTCCTAGCTGACTTGAGCCTCCGACGTCCTCTCGAACTCGACCCGTGATCCTGAAGCTCTCGACGTCGTCTTTCGACGCAGCTTCACGTTTTCTCCTTTAGGACAAACAGCTTGTCCACCGACTTGTTCTTCTCACCTTCCGTCCAATGCCTTGAGTAGAAAGAAGTTGCGATCCTGTGTCGACTGCGCCAGTTGCGATCCTGTCGACTGCGCCAGTTGAGTTTCCTCTTCCGGTGGCGATGAGAGGAAACTACTTGATGATGAAATCGGGGTTTCTTGATGACCCGGTGGTTCTACTCGCAAACATTCACATTACTCAAGGAAAGGAGAAGGTTAACTATTTATTTACAACACAGGTAAAAAAACGAGAAGAAACAAAGCAAGGATAAAACTATTTACATGACTAAATCGTGGATCAGACGAATTCAGCCCCCGCTCAACCCAGAGCGCTTGGCTTTAAACCCTCTGTCTCCGCCCTTAGCGGGGACAGCAACCAATAAGATAACAAACGACCCATCTCGCCAATAAGGATAAGGATTTCCGCCAACTAATCACAGATTGGGGAAAGAGTGCTGATTAAACATTTGGGAAAGGAGAGGTTGCAATCAAATAGACAAACAGCACAAACGCGACCACCCTCTCCCACGGCACCCACGGCCCAGCCGTTACCACTTTCTTTCGCACACGCGACAAAACGATCCCTAAAGTGTTTACTATTCTGAATACACCGCACGAGACGAACACAGTCGTTACGGGAATAGTGGGTTTCCGGTCACTCGGCTAAAGTGTTTACTGAATACACCGCCGTATCTCGTGCGCCCCCGAAACCTCGTCAGCCCCTTAACAACCACATGTCGACAGCTGTACTTGGTTAGCGTTTTTCCCGGCGGGTCATCCCCGTGACGGCGCGGCGTAAACGAGGACGTCCGCTGCACGAAGGGGAGGCAGGGACGGGACGGGCTCCTTTGTTGGGGACATCCGACCCCACTGGTGTGGCCTTCTTTGCGGACACAAGATCAACGAGTTCGCGGAAAGGTCAGCGAACTCCACAGGCGCCTTTTGCGTTTCGCCTCCATCGAAACGAGGCCGCTGCGGTTGGTTCGAACCCGGACACTCCGGCTCAGTAGACGAGCGTCTTAACCACTGAGCCACCGCGGCGGGTGCCGATGAGGCTCTCAAGAAGACTCAAGACCCACCGCCTTACCCGAGGTGTGCCACACCAGCTGCGGAGGCGGATGTTCGCCACCTGCTGAGGAATTGGGCTGGGACATCAAGGGCACGGGTTTTACAGGAAGTGCGACTAACGGCGACAAGTGGCTGACCGACAACATTAAGAGCAGCAGCCCTCTCCGGTTCCTGCACGAAAATACCTTACATGATTTCCTGTAGTATCCAGGGGATCCAAATTATGCCTGTATGGCAAGTGTGCAAAATAAAGAATATATATCAACTGCTTTTTGAAGAAAGGAAAGGCACAGAAAATGCGTCACTGCTCTGAGGAAACCCCAACCGCACCGTGAGAGAAGGCAAGAAAGAGGAAGTGAAACTAGCAAGAGAGAAATAGGTGCTGGGCTGCGGAATAAATAAGACCGCCATACCTCCACAGAATACATGGTGATGAGAAAGTTTTATAGGGTCGCGCTTGTATGACCCTGAAGGTGACCAACGCAGAGGAGGCTTGCGCTCCTGGCGCCACCTACACCCCACCTCTTGCCTCCTTTCCCCATTGGGCGCTTTCCCTTTCTTCTATCTGTGAACGCAGATGACGAGGTCCCGGCAAACATTAACAGCTGTCGCTTTAAAACACGCTTCGCGGTTAACTGTGCTCTGCTCGCACAGCGTGGCCTATATTAAGGCGATAGTCTTTAATGGCGCATACTCGCGGTGGCTGTCCGTTTCATCGCTACCTAGGCCACGTGGCCCCACGCTCGCGCCAGCTGCTCTTCTCTGTCGTGAAATGAATTCAAGCGCGGCAAATTCAAATCAGTGCAATGATTCGCAAACGGCTTTCGCCTTCCCGCCGTTAAGAGATATCTAAGTGCCTCCAACGAATTTTTTTTCCGTCTTGAGAATGAGATAAGCCCGCTCGTTTCGCTTCTGTTCGGCACGTCGAGTCGCGTCGATCTTCTGCGATAACGTCTCCTTCAGGCAGTTTCGTTTGGCCGTGATCAGGTCGTGCGTGAAATCCTGCTGCGCCAGAGTATAAGGGGGGAGTGCTACGAGCTCCCCTTTACATGGCGACAACTATGAAGTTTTTTCTAAGTAAATTAGTAAGGTTCTTATTGTTTGAAGGACTAACGACTGTGGCGACGCAACTGGTCCGCCGAAGAACTAGCACCCGCAGCACTTCTAGCCCTTCATGACTTAGAGTGGCGCCACATCTGAAGAGGAAGAAGAGCTGCTCTGACCTTGAACATTTTTATGTCCGGTCCAAATTGGCGGCCATATATACGAATGCGTTTCCACCGCGCCGGTTTTGTGCTTGTTTAAGAGAGGACAGAAATCCTGTGATTTGGAGAATCACGCCTTAGCAGCGCGCCACTGTTGTGGTGAGTACGCGCTGAGAGTCCTTGCCTGAGATACGGAAGCGTGCTGTAACCGTGGCCGCCGAATGTGGCTGATCTGATGGTGTTTTTGGCAAGGCTGTACACTGATCGCCTGGATTGTCTCCGCACCTGTGCTTTGCGAAATCAGCTCGAACTGGCGCCTCTAATGCGAAGACGCGGCAGTAGTCGCGCAACGCTCTCCGCGCTGGTTGCGAACCGTGGCTGCCTTCTGTTCGGCCTCGAGAAGATCGACGCCTACGTGAGCCGCACCAAGACGTGCTTTCCTGCGGAAATTGTCCGAAAAAGAGTCTTCTTCCAGATGCCTTCTGCAAGCTGTATGAGCACCGCCAGCAGTAATGGCAAGTGCGAATTGCTTTTCTGGCACAATCCTCCTACATTCTTGAGGTGGTGGTGTTAATGTTCAGGCGGGATTAGCCTTTCGATTCCTTTTCCTCTACAGCGCAAGTGGGATTCGTGCCTCTTCCGGTTGCCAGCTTGGTGCTTCTTTTTAACGCGATAACGCTAAGGCTCCCGTTGTGCTGAAAGTTTGGCGGCGGCGTCGTGAGCGAAAAATTCCTGGAGAAGCAACCTAGGTCACGCAACCTTGTTGCGTCATCACAACCTGCCCACCGGATTGTGAGCAAAATGAATATCGTGGCAGGTAGCAGTTAAATTATTGGTCGCGAGAGGTTGCCCGGGAAGGGCAGCCTGGGTCTCACACAGCCTCATCGGTGGCAGCACCTGCCATTGCAGGGCAGTGGCGCTGCACCACTGCGACAGGATTAGTACGAGGACTCCCACTGATCTGTGAATGTAGAGGATGACAAATTGCGCATATGTGGGCATTAATTCATTAACGTTATCGCGGCGTACCCCTGAGGCGGAGCTAAGTTCCCCCTCCAATTTTTCCCTTTTCTCGAGTCTGTCTTAATTTCTATACACCGAATATGATATATAATTTTGAGTTAGACTTTTCGGACTTTAATTTCTGAGAATTCGACGGACTTATTTCGGTGTTTATTTTAACAACGCAGTTTTCGGTTCATTTCTGCGGATATTATATCCTACTAATGAATACCATATTTTTTTTTCAGGTGTTGCAGTGCTGTACTTTGGTGGAAAGAATTAATTCACAAATGGTCGTTAATTACAGAAAAAGCACATATAGCTGTGCTTGCAGAAGGAAATGCTATCGGCAATTTAAAAAAAAAAAACTTCGGAGACTCTTAAGCTCCGCCTTAAGAGTGAAATTCCAGCGCCCGCTCATTGTATGCGATCCACATGACGGTGTCACTCCGCACAGCTCCTAGAGGCCCGCGTGCGCAATGGAAACTTTCCACTTCGCTTCCTCAAGAACGATCGATGACGTCTGTGGGTTTGTAATAGGGGGTTTAATAAGTTCTCCCCGCTTAACCGCGGATGACACATTAAAAATTGGCTGTGGTATAGCTCTGGTTAAACCTGGAGCGAGAGCTGCATCTGGCCGAGTGGAACTCGCTCAGTCGAATTGCAGTCAGTCTTTCGCCGCTCCTTTTCGCTGGGCGTTCCTTCTTCATCTTCGTCCCTGGACGTGGATTCACTCTCTCCCCCTCCCCCAATCGAACGGCGCATGCGCACAGCTGTTGCAGCTCGGTTTCGCCGGCGCGCAGCTGCTCCGCACCACGTGACCAACCGGCTCAAGGCCACGGCGCCGCCACGGAGCTCAAGGGGTGCAACGCTAAAGGAGCAAAGAGATGGCGTAGTGTAGCTCTCGCTACAGAAGCCGCCCGGACCTCACCCCATGATCGCGCGCGCTGCCGAGCGCAAACCGACCACGGTGGGCCTTGCTCTGAGTGGGAACACAGGAACGATACTCTGGCTGACACAGACAAGACATTTATTGCTACTACAACAATAACGCCAGCTAGTAACAAAACACGCTAAGGAATCGAGGTCTCGTCCGACTCACCCGCAAGATTATGAGCGAACGTTCGCCCACGCTAGGGCAGGGGGAAGCTCTGAGGCTGGACGGGACGAGCTTGTGGGAAAGTCCCCACGAGGCCTGACCTCGCTGGCAAAGCGCCGCGCCGACAAGTCTGCACGCAACGAGTTCCCCAGCCAAAGAGGAAGAGCTAACTATCCACCGCGCGCGCGCGCAGCAATCTCGCCGTCCGTGGAGCTCGTGTCGCTGCGACGCTGGCACCCTCCTATGTTAGTTACGGTAACTAGAAAGGACGCATTGCGCGCGGGGAGGCAAACCAGAGGGGCAGGGCGTGTCCGCACATCCCCCAAACCTTACTCGCGCTTGCAAGTACATGCTACAGAGGACTCTGCTCGTCTTCATGCGCTACGGAGGTCGGGTTGCATAGCGGGGTGCGCGTTTTTTTAGGTTATGTGAGCTAAATGGCCAGGCTTATTTACAGCGATAGCTGTTAGGTGCCCGTCCCTGGCTTTCTCGTCGCCGGTCAACCTGGGTCGCATAAGCCTACGCGTGGCTCTGTTTGGAACAGCCGCCTGCCAGTGCAGGGGTGCACCACTCGACCACTACACCAGTGGTCACGTCACAAAACGCCTACACTGAACGAAACGCCTAAACAGCTATCGCTGAATCTCGCGTTACATAGTCGTAACCCTCCTGTGAGTTTTTTTTTTGCCGGATAAATTTATTATTGCTTCTAAAAAGTTAATCAATTTGTCAATCGACACACAAGTTTTCGAACCAGAAAGCGGTGATTGCGGGCTCTTTCGCGCGAGCCTTAGCACTATAAGTCCTTCGGTGCCTCTCGGCTGCTGCGATTCCGTGTTGTCCACAGTGCACGGTCTCTCCTTGCAGAGTGCACCGACGTGCTGGCTGCACTGGAAGAGCAGTTCCAGCGGCGCCGGCATCACGGGGCCACCGTGTTCAAGGACCGGCGGCGCACGTTCGGCGACCTGGACCAGCTTTCAGCGAGGCTGTCCGAGGCGCTGCTGCAGCCACCGGACTCGGTGCCTCCGGACGTCGCCGCCTGCACGAAAGCGCCCGACGACACCGTGCTTACTTTCCTGGCCGCCGCGCGGCTGTCCGCATGCTGCACGCCGCTGGTTCCGTCCACGGCGACGTCCGTCGAGGTGCCGCCCTCCTGCTGCGCTGTGGTGGACGGCGAAACGGCCGGCCGCTTCGCGCTGCACAAGAGGACGGTCAAGGTCGCGGACGCCCTCCAGGTACGCATTCCAGGAAATTGCCCATTGACGAGGTGGACTTGCTTATGGAAACTCAGAGTGATCCACCAACCACCCGAACAGCTGCACTGACCTCTAGTCTTCTGTAAGTGCTGTATATTAATACGAACTGTGCATGTTGCATCACCATCAACGGTCACGCTCGCCAAAAGTAACCAGGTTGCTGTGAAAGCGGGAAAAGCAAGCTGCCTGCGGAGATGGCGCCAGCCCTCGTTGGCTGTGAGGACAACCTACGTCATGTGAACCTGCGCCGTCGCTATCCTCCTGCGGGCTATAAGTCTTCTATAGCACGCGAAGCGTATAGGGGCAGCCTGCGTTTACTTTTGGCAAAGACGGTACCTCGTGCACAGCTTCATTTATTTTTGCTTTGACTGATTTTCTCGGGCTCATAAATTCCGTTGTGATACAAGGGGGCGTATGTATGGGTCAATCTTGGAGAGGGTAGGTGAGATGGGTGGGCACAGCTTTATTTTAACATACGAACAAAAGGTCATCAAGGATGGGGGGGTGGGGGGTGGCGTCCATTTGAACCATCTATTTCTCGAACTTTTCTTGGAAAATATGGGCCTCAGCATGGTTTTCCATTACACAATAAACGCAGAAGACGGCGAATCCTGCAACGGAGTAACAGTTCTGAGGTTGGCGTTTTCTGACATTTGGGCTCACCACCGGAACGCCGGCTTGGAGTATTAGAACCCAAAGCAAAGTTTAATAACGGTATGCTTATCAGGAAGCATCCCAATGAGGTGAAAAATCGTCGAACTGCACCGTGGTACCTGACGATGGCTGCTTGAGCGTAGCCTCAATACCTTTGTTAAAAAAAATAATTCTTCTAGCGGATGCTTTCGTGGGTGACAAATCGTGGCAAAAGGTTGAAGGAAAGAACGCGCCCCCACAGAACGACGAAACCGCAGCAAAACTTTGACTGCAACCGCGGTAATAATGATCCAAGCATTGTTTTCTTTTCCTTATTTTTGTCACGTTTTGTCACCCACGTAAAAATTGTGAGGGTTGTAAGAAGTTAAACCTATTGTAGTGAGAAAGCATTCTCAAATCGCCTAGGTCAAATTTTGGCAATGGCCCGGGACAAATTTAGAGGTCGCCATCGTGTTGGACACGCTCAATTATGCCTAGACATCGATTTTGGTCCAAATCTACTAAGGTAAAATTATGGGGTTGGGTGGGATAAATTTTGGAGGAGGCCCGCGCCAAAGTTGGAGGTCACCTTCGTGTAGGGCACGGTCAAATTCTAGGCGGCCGAGTCAAAATTGGAGGTAACTGTTATGCTTTTTTTTACTTGTAACTAACATGGCGTTGCTGTTCCTAGGCAACGACACAAGAACGTTCCACGTGACAAGATTCTTGATCGGTGTTGGTGGGCATATACGAATGTTCTCGCACTAAAAACCGCAAAGCGACGTCTTCATAGAAACTTTCAACGATCTGTTCATCATGACTGGATGTAGGCGCGCAGGCCTCTACCTTCAGTTTGTATACGTCTTATTAAGCTTAGTTACGATAACTATCAAGCTCTCGTTAATACTCTATGTTGACAGCTACATCCTGGTTGATGAGGAATGCCGCACCTAGTTCTCGTCTGTCCACTAATCACGATAGCATAGTACGTGCCCGCCTATTGATGCTGTATACGGATCGAATTAACGATATTTTACTGTAATTGGAGAGCACTGCTTGTGCTGGTGTGGAGTTAAAGGTCTTGCACAGATGGAAAGCAGCTGCATCACGCTGGCCGCCGATATGCTTGGGTATCGGGACCGAGGTCTTCACCGCATGACGATGAACTCTGCAGACGACGGAGGGAAGCCTTCAGGAGGTTTGGTAAACTTGAAGGTTTATTTACATATTTACAACAGAAGCAGGGAGACCAAAAGTCAGAGATGAAGTGCTGTGAAACCAGCCAAATTGCGGCTTAAATACCGTGGATATTCCCTAGGCACCTAGCTAGGGAAACCGGTGGCTGATCAAGCGTCCAATGGGCAGACACACTCTTCATAGTCTCTTCGCTAACCCCGTGACCGCTCCGCCCCCACAAAGACGTGCACAGGCGATAAGGAATCCTGGCGCCTTGAGGTCCTGGAATGCTGTTTCCGACCGGTTGACCAGGTGCATAAGGTCGTTGGCTTAGCAGGCGGTGATCCCCTCCGTGGGAAAGAGGCGTCCTGGAATGCGGTTTCCGACGGGTTGACCATGTGCATAAGGTCGTTGGCTTTGTAGGCGGTGATCCCCTCCGTGGAAAGATGCGTCCTGACGGCCCCGGGCATTCCAGAGGGTAAGATGAATCAGCCGTGTCCGCCCCCGCTTTGTCTGGCCGCGCAGGCCAGCGAGCGAGGCGGGTCCGGCGCCTTTGTTCGGGTCTTTCTGCCGGTCCACGTGAGGGCGCAGTTCGGGAGAAATGCCGCATTCCATACTCCGGACGAAGGGATGAGAGGCCTTTCGTCACAGCTCACCGTAGCCAGGAGCCGTTCCTAATCCTCTTCTCAGGACGACAGCACCTTTGGTCAAACATAGTTCGATGGCGCCTGCCGGGCTCGTCTGTTCCCGCTGTCGGGGCCTCCGATCACAACACCGCCATGTTAGTGGGCCAGAAGCGCGGCGAAAGACTACCGGTATACATCCGATCCGCCTATTGCCGCCTGCCTCGTGGAAGCCTGCGTAAGCTGTACGCAACTTTATGGCTCTGCTGACGTCATCTACAAGCGATCTGCATAGTGTTCGTGACCAGTGTGTGTAAGAACTCTGAAGCAATGCTGACGTGTGACTCCCGCAGGCTGGCGACGGCGGCGGCCGGGAGCTGCTGAAGGCGCCTCCTGCGGACAGGCGGCCGCTCCTGAAGGTCATTGGCGAGGACGGCCCCTGCGAACTGGGTGCCGAGCGCTGCCTGAGCCGCTACCGGTGGGAGTGGACGGAGCCGGTCGGCGCCGACCAGCAGCACACCGTGGCCGTGCTGGACGGCGTGGACACGGCCCGCTTCTGGGAGGACGTGCTCAGCGCCCTGTGCTCGGGCTCCACGGTGGCGCTGCCGACGGAAGGCAAGCACGCACCCGGCGCGATATATACTATAGCATGCACTCGAGAGCGCGCCCAGTCGTCCGTGGCTGAAGCAGCGCTCCATTGAAGGGCTTCTGTCAGTAGCATTCCTTGTCCAGTGCTCGAGTGCGTTGGACACCATGAGGAAAATGCATATCGGCGGCACTGCTGCAACAGTGAAGCAACGCATGTTACTTCAGACATCTTCAAAACGGTGTATGCGCGTTTGCTTTTTTTTTTTCGGAAAACACCATGGTTAACTGTGCGACTGATGAGCGAGCTCGGTGCACTTTGCAGAAGGACGTTGGCAAGCCACGGCTGGAGTCAACGCTGTGCGTAGGACAGGCATCACGACTTCCGTGAACAGTCAACAAACAAGATGCAGACAGAACTTATGTGACCTGCGATATTAGTCCGAAAGACACGGTTATACCTATACAAGTGTTGTGGATGCCAGCAAGGTATACCCAGCTATCAGCGCGCGTATTGGTTTGTGGTCAGGTGGTGGACGGGACATATTAGAGACTTTTAGCATAGCGCAGACGTAAACGCCTAGACGTATACCAGAGAGAGAGGGGGAGATTTTAATGATTACAGGAGAGGCGTATACGCGCAGCGGCCCCGCGTGGCCGCTCCCCTACCACTGCGCGTGCGCAGCCAGCGTCCGGTAAATCTGTACACGTCTACGCTAGCACGTATCCGCTACGCTAAAAAGTCTTTATTGTTAACGGAGCAGAATACAACTTAACGGGCAGTGGCGCGGGACGAAGCGCTCGCGCTAGGCCCGTTGACCATTAAAAGCATTTGTCATCGGACCATGTCGTTCTGTTCTTCGGCTTGCCATCGCGTTACAACATATCCTCGCCGTGTCTTGACTTTTCGGCGTGCTGCATGGTTTGTGTTCATATAGCGAATGACTGCAACAGGGACGCAACTTCTGCAGAAACCATCATCTTGCATTGTTGTAACATGTAAACGACGTTTCTCAATTATTTTCTAAAGCATTAGCACGGGCTTCGTGGTGATATATCTGCGCAAAAAAAAAAAAGGCTGCGTCGTCCACATTGTTTTGTGAACTCCAGGGTTCGTGAACTCCAGGGTTCGTGAACTCCAGGATTCGTGAAGTCCAGGTTTCGTGAACTCCGGGCTGGTTCGTCTCCGAGCCGCCCTGGACTGAGCCGTAGTAGAAGTAGCACAAGGGGTAATCCTTATGGGGGCTGCGTTACAACTATACCATTGGATGCATCGCAACTGATTGCGTAGGGCCCACCAGCTAACCGTCCGTCCGCATATAGCGAGGATCCGAATGACTGCTGCAGCCGATCCAAGTTAGCCCGTTTCGGCCCCCAGTGGCGTTCCCACCGACTGTGGCGCGTCTGCAGAGGACAAGCGGTCCCCGTCGGCGCTGCTCCGGTTCCTGCGGGACGCGTCGGCGACGCGCGTCGAGATGACGCCCGACGCCCTGTGGGCGCTGCTGGCTCGCGTCTCCCTCGAGTCCCCCCAGTCGCAGCCGCTGCCGGCTCTGCGATTGGTCAAGTGTTCCAGAGGCCTGGTGCCTGTGCGGCTGGCGCGCCTCTTCCTGCGGCTGCTGCCCGGCGTCCGCCTGCTGTGCGTGTACGAGCACGACGGCCGTTGCTGCGCGTACGCGTGTTCCGAGTCAGTGTTGCGCCACCACCCCACCGACCACGGAGACTTCGTGGTGCTCGGCAAGGCCGTCGGAGACTGCCGCACGGCCGTCTGCCACGACGGCCAGTGCGCCGAATGCGCCCAGGTGCGTCTTCCTCGCGACGAGCAGGAAACGTAGTCTGTTTGAAGGTGATCATTTCAGTCTTCACCATTTGTATCCCAGCGGCCCCATATATGTGGCCACAAATTGTGGCCGGATTACTGACAATGTGGCAGAAGTGAAATAACAGTAAGCTGTGAAATAACATTCAAATATTTCTGCCGGGACGCCACTGATGCGGCAGCAATATTACACGCAGCTTCGCAGCTTCACTTCTGGTCATGCTGTGTGACCTTATATGGATCGCTGGGATCAAAGGGTTAACATATCGGACTGAAGGGTTCTAGAATTTATTCTTGCAGGGAGGCTGTACGAACTGAATGAGCCACCTCGTCCTTTATCTACATAAAATTGGTACATCAAGTAGCCCTCTGTGCCCCACATGTGGTGTGCCCGAGGATGTTCCACACTTGATCTGCCTCTGCCAATTAACTCTTCAACCCTCGCAAGGCACTCCGACTGGACTGCCCCGTGCACCCGGAGCATGTCCTTGGTCCCTGGAGGGATGTGGCTTCGGGTGCGCGCGGGACAAAATCATTTTTAGTGTTTCTTAGAGACATGTGTTTGGTGGACATTCTTTGACAATCATGTGTGTGCGTGTTTGTGAGTGTGCTTGATTTCACCATTCACCCTTTCTTTCTCCTCTCTTTTTCACCATTATCTTCTGTATTCTTCCCTTTAGCCCTCACCTGGAGTAGCATGCAAAGTCAACAACCAGGCAGACCTCTCCTGTTTCGTTAAATCTCCCCTCCTCCTCCTCCTGGTCCCGCTACCCTGCACCGTCATTTTTATTGGAAAGCTAGTGGCAAGGAAAAGTTCGTTGGCCTTGTTCGGTCGAAACGAAATCTTCATACTGTACGCTTTTCTTGTGTTGGGGCGCGAATTAAAGGCAGGATGCCTTACTACTTTTTCAAACAGTTTATTAACAAGGTTAGGTTGAGAGTGATTACATGGGTGCGTACGGTCCAGCATCCATCTTGCGTCTCTTGTCTTCCTCCCCAGGGTTGCTAGCCGCCTGCTCTCCCAGGGTTGCCGGACAACTGCGCTTTTTCCGCTGCGCGCGCTCGCCGCGCATCGGGAGGTCCGCTAACATATACTGATTGTCCCTGTGCTCAGTGCGGCTGTTCCGTCGACATACTGCGTTTTATTCGCTGTCCATTTTATTCGTCTTTCTTTTTTTCCGTGCATCAAAGAAAGAAGAAGGCTCTGTTCATTTGGTATGTCCTCAGCACTTTTCTTTTCACGCCCACGATGGTCGCACTGAAAAAATATATATATCCGCGATATTGCTGTATACCGCACGCCTCCTCCCCCACTCTCATTGGCCAGAATGTTAACGCGTAAGTTTTCGGTTCCGACGGACAACGACGCCGAGACACTTTACACCGGAGTATGCATCTCATACACAACCATTGCTGCAAAATAAATTTCACTATAATCTTGTACGCCAGCAGAGATGTACCGCTCTGTTCGAGTGAATTGCTAGAGCATATCCAGATACTACGGTGTTACGAGCGGGGAAAAAATGAAATCAAGACAAAAGCCTTGATATATTTGGGTCACACCTACCGCGCTGCAGAAGCTTTTTCCCCTGCGCTCGAAGTCATCGCCGCACATCGGTTGTAGCTAGGGGTTTGCGAATAGTGCTTGTTTTCAAAACTGAATCGAACACGAATATCTAGTCTAGCTTCCGTTCCGAAGAGCGAAGTTTAGAAGAGCGAGTCGCCAGGCTAGTTGGTATACTTTTGCATGGTGGTGGAACAGCGCAAGGGACGAAACACAGGAATAAACAAAGAAACAGAAAGTGTTCTGTTCCGAATCAAATATGAATAATGTAGCTAAAAATAGAATCGACTACGAACAGAAAACAAAAAAATCGATTGGAATACGAAATGAATGTTCACATGATTTTTTGCTACTTCTGCGAATATTTATTTATTTATTTATTTATTTATTTATTTATTTCGAAGATACTGCCAGCCTTATTTGAGGCCTTAGGCAGGAGTGGGAAATAAGATAGAAACAAACATAACACAGCATAAAAAGCACTGCAAAACATTTTTAGCACAGTTTTCGCATAAAAAAGTAAAAGAAATGTAGGCACATGAATGCTAATTGTAGACCATCGCTGTGGTAGGGAAAATCACAACAAATAAATAAAACAGGTTATACTTCATCCGTTTCCAGTAAAAGATTTACATACCTATGTTTTTCTTTAGCGCGCTGCAGAATGACTCGGCCGATCGACTTTCCACTGTGTTTGGAGACGGCAAGTTCCAATCTCGGACCGTTCGCTCAAAAAGAAATAATCTTGCTAAATAGCGAATCGCAGCGGCGTTGCTATAACTCATGGAGTTATCGCTGTAGCTGTCTAAAGACTCAACACTAATCTGCACTTTGGGGAATGCAATACGCAGTCAGTATTTAACTCTGTGACCCTCATGCCATGTGCGTAAGAAAATTACCTTTTGTTACTTGAGAGATTTAACATAGCTGGGATTGTCAGAGTAGACGTATGCCGTACTGCCGGCCGCCTCAAGCGCACGAAATGGCAATGGCCGGGCCACGTGAGGCCATTGCGCATGCGCAGCCGGCGTCCAGTAATCCGGTAGACGCGTCTCCGCTATGCTAAAAGAGGTCGAACAAAATAGTGCCACATCTCAGTTGATGAGAGGGACAAGAGTTGTGAGCCATTAGTTGCCCCCGATATCGGGCATGAAGGCAGGCTGAGCTGAGGCTGCAAAACATTATTGAGCGTAACAGCAGGGGAGGGATTGAGGCGAGACATTTGGCGACGCCGGCCCATTCAACGGCCTTGGAATGAATGTCGGAGTCATCGATGGATCTTAGCTTATCCCAACCTTCTTTAGAGGGATCAGGCAGGAGTTCCGGCTTAAGGGCTTCGTGTATACACCCAGATCATATGGTCGAAGTTATCTTTCTCACCACAAAAGCGACAGAATGGATTCATATCCTTATTTGTGAATTTAGATATGTAGTTTAAGGTTTGCTAAGCCTGGCTCAACCCTGCCGCGTCGCCCAGTCTTGCAGGTCTCTCTCTCTCACACACACACACACACACACACACACACACGCCGACACACACACACACACACACACACACACACACACACACACACACACACACACACACACACACACACACACACACACACACACACACACACACACACACACACACACACACACACACACACACACACGAATAACGGATAACGGATAACGGTGGCCAGCACGCTTTCTCCGCCGCCTTGGCCGCGTTGTAAAGAAAACATATATAAAGGAACGGCGAGCAGATACCACTGCTAAGCTTCGGAGGGAAACGAGAACCGCATTAAATGGAGAAAAAGCATGAACCAAATCCGTAAAACTCTCCCGGCGTCCTTGTAGAAGGGACGGCGACAAGAGCCACGACCCTCTTAATGACCAGCGACTCAGCAGTGTATACATGCGGCCAGACTCCTCTGTATGGGGTCTCCGAGGGGAGGGGGTTCGTAGAAAGAAGACGTTCACAACCTCTCCGGAACGTACGAGGCACGAGCATGTGAGAGAGGCGCTTTTCGAATTATAAAGCCGTGATTATCACCGCTACAATGAATAAGAGCTAAGTGTCGACGATGAATAAATGGGATTGAAATGTTATGTCAGCCGCATGACCACACGTGCATACGCCATTGATTTTTGAAACAGCCGCTGAAGAAATACGGCACGTCTTATTCGAACTTCGGGTATACGAAAACTGTTCGGATACTTGTCATCGTATTCGATTCATTTCGATTAATTTTGATTGTGCATTATTTGATTCGTTCAGCGAATCGAATACGAGGATGTTCGGTTCGCTGTTCGAAAATTTCGAATATTGGCACACCACTAGATATATGATTGTCCATGAACTAAAGTGCCCCAATATCGTGGCAACGACAGTAAGGCAAGTATATATCTATATATCGCCAAAAAAACATTGCAATATTTGTTTGTTCATTTTCACAACCGCCGGCATGTGGCTTTGTTTGTGACGAGAGATGGCGTTTGTTGCTGTGCGCAGCTGATTGTTCGACATTATCGTATGTACAGACATTGACAAAAGTTTACGAGATACGGGTTCGCGGAAAAAAAAATTATTTCTGTGTCAATGAATGTGTCAGGTCAATGAAAAGGAATGAAACACGGAGAGATATGCTTGCTCCATCATCTGAAATGATACCAGCTGACTGACAAGGGAGGCGACGCAGAAGTAATTCTTTCTCCGCGAATCCGCACCCTGCAAGCTTTTTTTTTTTCCATGACCGTACATACTTTACCCACCTTCTTTATAGCGAGCGGTTCAGTCTAAAAATACCAGTTACAAACAACGCGCGTGCTGCTGTGGCGATGTCTGAGTTGTGCTCCGAGGCGTCAGGCCAGCTGCTCGCTGCGCGCCACCTTTGGTTTCGAATCCAGCTGAGCATTCGAAAAGTCGTTTTCGTATATACTCTCGTTGGAGCGGCTGCTTATTCAGTTACGACTGGCAACCATGTAGTGACACACAACCTTTGGCATTACACTGATCCCCCTTCTACAGCCATTCTAGAGACCCTCCCGATAATCACCAGTATTCAGGGCCTCTCCGTAACACACCCTGACCCCTCAGGATATACCATATATACCGATTCAACACAAGCTACACGTGCAATTCATACGGGTCGGATTCCTGCGCAAATGCAGGGTGATCTACAAAAACCTCTCACCAAACTATCTCCCCACACTGTCACGCTGAGGTGGATTCCGGGTCACGCTGGAATTCCAGGCAATGAGGTAAAGGTGGCGCATTGCCTCGCCCGCCAACTTCAACACCGGGGTGCCTGGGATTCCCTGGCCTTATGCACCCACGTGGAACACTACCCTCCACTGCATGAAAAAAAATTAGATCTTCACTATGACGTTGTTAGAGGAACTCCTCGTACACTTCCTGTTCCAGACAAATCACTCACCACCACGAACTTCTTTGACGCGTACACCTAAATACACTCCGCACTCCTGCCCGACCTTATCTGTACCGTATCCGACACCACCCCGTTTGCCCGAATTGTCCCGAACCGTATGCTAATTTGGAACATTACCTTTTCTCCTGCCTCGTTGCCATTCAGTCCCCTCATTTCCCATACCCCTCTCCTCCAACGTGACGGGCTTGGCTAGCCTCGGATTAGCTGACGGATCAGTTGGCTTTGGTGATCATGGTCCATGACATCCTAGACACTTAATACTGTGTTGAATTAAGTTTCTCTCTCTCGTATATGAATTACATTTCAAACGGAAATTTTTGCGTTTGATTCGATGTAGCTTTCGCCCTTTGTTTCAGAGTCAATTTCGCCGCTATTTTGACGAGTTGATGCTTCTCTGAGATTGCCTAGAATATGCATGTTAAAAATGCTTCATGCTTGAAACTGCTCACGCAGGGCACGGTTGGCAACATCTGTCTAGGAGGTGCCAAGGACGACCAGCTGCTGGCAACAGGAGACAGCGGCTTTGTGGACAGCGACGGCTACCTTGTTCTCACGGGTCGCTCGGCGCCAAGGATAGATGGCCGCAAGGCAAGTTAACTGCGGTTTATTCGGCGCAGCAAGACCTTTGTAAACCGAACGAATTGACCCAGTGCGCAGGCCGCCCTCGATTCCCTCAAAACATGCAGCTCGTGAGCGTGCTGAAAAACCACGCGCTCAGTCATGCGCTGCCATGCTCCGCTCACAGAGAAAAAAAAAATGATGGTAGGTTTGCGTAGTTAGGCCTAATGTGAGTTAGGTGCGCTAGCAGTTCGGTTCTCCCTCCGGTTCCGGTGATCAGATCCAGTGTCCACAGATGTCATTTGTTGGGATAGCGATAATGAGTTAATATCCATATATGCGTAATTGGTCATTCTTTCCATTCATAGCTCCATGGGAGTCATCATACCCCTCCTGGAGCAGTGATGCAGCGGTGAAGCGATGCGCCACTGCTCTGCGGTGGTAGGATCTATCAACGCAAATTACAGAATGACGTTCTGCATATGGGAATTAACCCATCACGCTATCGCGCCTTGCCTTTAATGTGGAGCTTAAGTGTCCCCTCCAATTTTTTGAAGAAAGGAAATGGGGCAGTAACTGTCTCACTTCTCGGCGGACACCTCAACCGCGCCGTGAGGGAATGGAGGAAGGTGGGAAAGTCTCCACTACGGGGTGGGCGCAAGCGCCTGGATGTATGAGCGTTGTTAAATGCCTCGACGTAAAATTTATTACCACGCAAAAATAAGAAGTTCTTGAGGACGGTTGTTTACTCAACCATATATAGATGCCGCCAGCAAGCCTCTCTGAATCTCTGTGCCTGGTAGTGTTCAGGCATGAGACGTAGAGATCCAGAGAGGCTTGCTGGCGGCATCCAACACCAGGCAAAAACCGCACAATTTTACCCCATCCTCACACATCACTCAATACGGAACAAGCACTTGTACTTCGCACAGTTCAAACTAACACCCTCATCACCTCACTAATGCACTGCAATTTCGGATGCCGTGACACAGCTCACTGTTCTAACTGTCCGCAGAGACGGGGGCACACACAGGACACATTCTCTACTCATGTAACACTGCCATTACCTCGCCTTGTTACCCTTACCCTCACCCTCCTTCCTGGAGTGCTCGGCTTTCCTCGGGCTCGGCAGATGATCAGCGGGCTTTTAGCGGAGCAAGCGTTCTTTCACTGGGCCTCAGTGCTGGCCCTGAATAAAGCTTTTACCTCCTCCTCGGCTCCACCTCCTCTACACTTTTTGTGACACTGCTGCTTGCCCTAAAGCGCGGAGTTGCTGCACGTTTTTGCTCTGCGGTCAGATCGAACGTTGTCCGCTTCCACTGCGACCCACCATGCACGAAACGCAGGTGGACATAGCACAGGTCTCCAAGTGCCTCACCAGCATCCCCGCGGTAAGCGACGCAGAGGTGTGCTGGGAGCGCCTCAGCTCGCCCCAGACCACCCTGGTAGCCTTCTACTGGAGCGATGTGGCGGGCGACCTGTCCGGCGAGCTGTTCCACCCGCTTGCCTCCAAGTTACCCTGTGGCTGGATGCCGCTGCTCTTTCCCATGGGCCCCCCGCCCAAGGGCCAGCGGCCGGACAGGCGAGCGCTGCTCAGGGAGTACGCCGCCGCAATCGACAAGCTGCTCCAGTGCAAGGAGGTGAACGTGGAGCGTGGCGCACCGCTTCTGGTGGCCCTGGCCCACGCCCTCGACCTGCCCGTCGTCCACGTTGACGTGAATGCGAGCTACGCCAACCAGAAAGCGGGAAAATGCGCCACGACCGCCGCTGAAGCCGCCGCGCTTCTGGAACACATGGGATACGAGGTCAGCGCGAGGACTTTTATTGCTTATCTCATGATATAGCTTCAAGGAGTACGTAATTTGCAGCCATAACCGCGCTTTTTTTTTGCATTCTGGTGCACATCACGTGCAACTTCACGACAGTGACGACAAAAATATTATCTGTTCTTCGCGGGAACAGTTTGTACAATTGCGGATGGCTTCAGCGTGATGCCACACGAGCCGCGATGTTGGACCTGGTGTTGACAAGATTAGAAAAGCGCGTAGGATTTCGCCATGCTTCAAACATTGGTCAATTTGTGCTAGTCCCGTATATATCCTGTCTTGTGTGTGTTCTTTTCGTGCAAGTTTGTCATTTTTGAAGAGTTACACCAACTAGCCGGACATTATTTTCTACTCGTGTATATTTCGCCATGTTTCTGGTCTTAACCCGGACACTATGGCGTTGGACTTGCAACCACATGACTTCGACACCCCTTGTCGACAGAGCGACGCTGGAGTACACTTGACTCATAAGTGTGTTCGTCATGATGCAGACACGTAACTGCCACCTGCCAGCACTTAAAAGCAGAAGTTAAAAGACCAGCGCCTTCATTGTGAAAGGTGCAGTGATTTCCAAACCTAAAGGGCACTGACATTGAGTGGCAACGGCTTCCAAACCACACACTCTTTCTAGTGGACTTTGTAGTTACCTGAATAAGAGCATCATTAACTATGGACAACAGGATCACCCATAGCGTGACAGAAACATTGGTAGGAAAGAAACACCTGAAGGAAATGCTGGCGACGGAAAAGCTCCAAATTAGTGATGTGCGTTGCGGTTGCTACACTCTTGCAGGCCGCACGAAACCTTTAATCGCGATTACACAACTGGCTATTCGGAAAATCAGCGCTGCGTGGTATGCGATAATGAATGGTCACAGAAAGATTCAGTGCGTGCAGGATCCCCTTGCGGGGTCTCCCCGCACCATGCCCGTCCTGTTATTCTTCCCGCCTCTTTCCAGTCTCGATTGGCTGCAGGGGCGCCTCTGACAATAATAACGACGAAGAACACACTTTGCCGCGGAACCTTCGCATTAACTGCTAGCGCTGTGAAACTGGTGGCATAGTTCTACGTCACACTAGCTAGTGCTGCAAACAGCGCCTTGTGAACTGTGCAGTCTCCTAACAGTGAGTAGTTCACGTTGTGAGTAGTTTACGGATACTGCTGCCGGCTGTGGTCTTGCTGAAGTAATTTCAAAGATACAGCTGTGCGAGGTACACTCCTGGCGGGCCAGATGGCCTTGAGCAGGGACTGTGGGTCGAGGAGTAGGTCGCACGGGAACGTGCCGTCGCTAGTTGTCACGTGATTCAAAAGGGTGGGAACCATTGCTCATTAGCCAGTTAATTAGAAGAACTTACCGGTATAGCCCACATAAGGGATGCAAAGATTGCATCTATATGAAAACGTAACTTGTGTTGCCCTAAGCTGCAGTCTTATCGCTGTCTAAACATGCAGTTTGTAAGTATATAGTCACTTCCACTCGGACGACATTGACGGGTAAATTAAGATGCAACTCTAATGCGAGTACTGCGCGCCTCATCGCGCCTCCATCACTGTCTAAACATGCAGTTTGTAAGTATATAGTCACTTCCACTCGGACGACATTGACGGGTAAATTAAGATGCAACTCTAATGCGAGTACTGCTCGCCTCCTTTCTATTTTTCTCAAGTTCTGCTTCCCTCTCCTTTTCACGGTCTCACCATGCATCAGGTGCATTATCTGTGAGTTCTTCAATAGATAGATAAAGAGGAAGAGGGAAGACAGGGATGCCAACCAGACGGGTGTTCCGGTTGGCTACCCTGCACTGGGGAGGAGAGGACTAAAAAGGGAAAGAGAATGCGCGAGGAGCACTGTTGCAATCTGTCACTCAAAACAGTGCCTTGTAGGCCTTGAGGGCAGTCGACTCCTGTAGACGCGGTCCGAGGATCTTGTCCTCTGCTAAAGGGCGAGATCGAGGCTGTCCAGAACACAACGCAGCATATGTCTTTCGGTTGCAATAAGGCTGTCGGCCAACCCAAACATTCATGTGGAGATTCTTGGCTGATGGACTCAACTGCAGCCCTTCGAGTTGCAGTTGAGTTGAGCCGCAAGAACTGGATGTAGCGCGTCCAGTACTAATGCGTTGTGTGCTGCTGGCGTGCGCAGGCTAGAAAGCAGAGCATGCATGATATTCATCAAGGACGTGAGCACTGCTATTACTAGAAGATCTTGGACACGGTCCGGATCGTGGCTTTTGTCTGGAGCATGTCTTAGGCGTTGCGCATTGGGAGTGCGGCAATGTCACTGGCCTGCAGTGGGCGTACAATGTTTCGGTCGTGGTGGCCAAGTAATATCTGAGATAGTAAGCCCGGCGTCGCTAGATGCCGGGCTCCCTAGATTTATTACGGTTGTTGGAGGAGGCGGACACGCTGCAGTGGCACTTGGGGCCTTCCCTTCAAAGCTAACTGCCTTTTTTGAGGATCTTTGGCAGCGCGGACAAGCGCCTCCTGCCGCTAATACTTTCAGCAGGAACGAATCGGAGGGCAACTTTTAGCGGTATCTTTGATATGCAAATTCTTCATCGCTGCGTAAGGTGGAGCGCACGAGGCCTCTAATCTGCGGGCCGGTCAGCGTGCTGGACTTTAACGCAAGGGCCTCGTGGAACTGCAGGTAAGCGTCTCCGAGTTGTGCGGCGTGGCGCCGCTGCGCCTCCTGGTGGAACGTGCCTCCTGCTCGATGGTGTTGCCGGGGCCGCGCCGACTTCGGGTCTCTCTGGTGGACGCGGACACGCCGTTCGACGAGGTGGCCGGCCTGTTGGCGCACTGCTTCACCTCCAAGAACCGGCTCGACCTCACCGTTCACAACACCGAGGACCAGCACGTGCGCAGCCTGCGACACCTGTGGCCCCAGCTGCTCAGGGAGGGCGCCTCGCGGCTGGTCCGCGACGAAGAGGGCAGGCTGCTCGCAGTGGCCATCTGCTGCGACTTCGGCGTCGAGCTGACGGTCAGTGCACTTGAGACCGTTCCCGCAGTCGGCTGTGACTTGCTTCATACGACGTCTCAGTTTAGAGATACCCGCCGCATAAGTGAAATACGCTCGCGTGGGAGAATTATTATGGACGGCAAATGAGGTGATACCCTAGCCTTATGGGGAAATCTTAAGAATAATGCGTTACATCGCCAAGAATGAAACATAAAATTTGCGTTTATACCTCTAAGAGTGTAAAAAAAGGGGGACGGCATTTTGACGTGCAAGCGCGAAAAACGTGGACATATGATGTGACGCCAGTGAGACGAGCATGCCATGAGGTAGAGTGGAGAGTCATCCATCAGTTTGACTGTCTTCCAGGCCATCTTCCGTGTGTCAAGCAACCTGACTAGCGGAAAGCGCCAGGCAAAGTCGCTTTGTTTTCGAGAACTATTCTGTACCTGCAGCTTCTTGCCGGCCTCGAGAAATAGGGCGTTCGGTACCGTGAACAGCCTAATTCGGACATTGGTACAAAGTATTATTTCTTCTTGCTTTTGCTGCATATCCGCGCTAGCATTTGACAAGAACCACATGTTTACTTTAGTTGAATTAAAAAAAGTGGTGTTGCTTCCAACCTACACTCTAAACAAGAATACGCCCATGTGGGAGTAAAAAGGGAGTATGCTGTCCTATAGCGCACTCCCTTTTCCTCTAGCGCAGTCCCGAAGTATATTAAATTCCGATCACTAAATATACGGAATGGCTGTTCTTGGCAACGGAGGCATATTATCACTGCAAAGCATAATAACTTGATGTAGTTAGCAATGAGTGGCGGCTTTTAAATGCGGCACCGGAGGCCTTGAGGTCAGCAAATAGAGGAGGTTGAAACTGCGGTTAAAACCGTCGTAAGCGCTAGAATTTAGCTTGTTTTCATCGCTATACGGAGCAGTGCGCAAAGACGAAAGGACACACAACGAGATTTGAAGTCGGAATTTTGTTTCCGTTGGAAACCGTAAATGTTCCGCGTATTTTAGCGATGGAAATCTACATCATGGTTCGGGCAGCATACACTGCCCCTAAACTGCAGGGAGTGTGCTAGGGGACAGCTGACTGCTCCTACATAGGCTAATTCATGTTTACAGTGTAGTTTCGCAGTTAACCGTAATTAAACCACAGATTTTACCTTTTCAAGGTATACGGGAGGAGCACGCGCTGCTCTAGTTTTCGCTCAGTGCATTGACAATGAAAATTGGCTTTTGGGGAAACCCGACCGCGGCGGCTGCGTTTTTATGGAGGCAAAACGCTAAGGCGCCCGTGTGCTGTGCGATGTCAGTGCGCGTTAAAGATCCCCATTATTATTATTATTGGAGGAAAGGGCATGGCGCAGTAACTTCCTCACATATCTCGGTGTACACCCGAACCGCGCCGTAAGGGAAGGGATAAAGGAGGGAGTACGTGAAAAAAGAAAGGAAGAAAGAGGTGCCGTAGTGGATGGCTCCGGAATAATTTCGACCACCTGGACATCTTTAACGTGCGCTGGCATCGCACAGCACACGGGCGCCTTAGCGTTTTCGCCTCCATCGAAACGCGGCCGCCGCGGTCGGGTTCCAACCCCGGTACTTCGGATCAGTAGCCGAGCGCCCTAACTACTGAGCCACCGCAGCAGATACTCAATGCGTTGAAGGTTCCAGGCTCCCGACAACATGGCGGAGTCGTTCCTGGCCATCGCCGAGATAAACGAATCGATGGAGCGCCCCCTACGCGCGCTCGTCAACGCCCGGGGGCAGCGATTTCTGCTATTGTTCATGGTTGGCACCGGCACTGACGACCGCTGCGACAACATCGGTCTCGTCGTGCTGATGATCGCCAACTTGCTGCGTGACGCCAAGGCGCTCCGATACGACGGCGCCGCCAGCGTCAACTCACACGTGGTCACCAACGTGAGTTGAGAAATGTTGCCATCACCGATTGCACTGACTCTTGTGAGCCGAGAATTAAAGACACAGCAATGGAAAGACAAGGCCAGCCTCGACCTCTCCTGAAGCCGTTCCTTTTTTTTTTACTTTTAGCCCTAATCTACCCTCTCCCCCCCCCCCCCCAACTCCAGACACGAATGCAGAATTGACATATACTGCTAGATCTTGCCTTAGCGTGTCAACACGAGGGCAGGACTCGTGGTTTAGGCAGTTTATGTTTTAAATTGGCAAAGGATGTTAGATCTGAGTGGATGGCAGCACCGCACTGCGTTCTCTTGCTGCGGCTAACATGGTAAACGTCTGGAGCGAATATACTGCATGACTGCCCCAGCGCCATACGGACAGTTACTGAGGTAATGTACTTTTCGCTTTTCTCATTAAATTGCAGTGACATTTGTTGTTTAACCTTGCTCGATTATCGTTTGCATTGTTTTCGAAAACAACGCCACTATGCTTACAACAGCGCTACCGTCGGCTGCGCTGCTGCCGTTAAAGGGACTATGCAATGAATTAATAGTCGCTTGTAAATGTTTTCAATGCTTAGAAATGATGCTAATGAGCTAAGTATGAGTCTTCGGAACTCAGCCGGCAATTTATTATGAATTTTTAAAAACCGTGTTTTCATCGCACAGCACACGGGAGCCTTAGCGTTTTTCCTCCATAGAAACGCAGCCGCCGCGGTCGGGTGCGTTTTTATGGAGGAAAAACACTAAGGCGCCCGTGTGCTCTGCGATGTAAGTGCACGTTAAAGATCCCCAGGCGGTCGAAATTATTCCGGAGCCCTCCACTACGGAAGCTCTTTCTTCTTTCACTCCCTCCTTTATCCCTTCCCTTACGGCGCGGTTCAGGTGTCCAACGATATATGAGACAGATACTGCGCCATTTCCTTACCCCAAAAACCAATTATTTATTTATTTTAAAATTCGCGGGCCGACTGATGTACTCGTAGTGACCGATTTTGAAACTAAAATCGTGAAAAAATACGTCACTATACCCACGACGTCAGCAGACCACCACACGCTGTCATTCGCTGGAGCCACGGCAGCCACGACGTCACGGGCACACTTCCGGTAGCCGTGAAAGTCGTCTGCTCGTGCCGCCGCGCGAGCCCCTCGGGCAAGCGCGAGCCAGGTCACTGCCTTCGCGCATATGGTTTCTATTTACCTCTGCCACCTCTTTCTGTCGGGAGTTGCGGGGCCACCCGCAGTGTCTTTTTCGTCCGCAACAACAGACGACAAGCAAAAGAATCCGAAGCGCACCGCAATCCAGAAAGGCGAAGAGAGTTTTTATATAACCTCCTTGGTCCGCGTTAATGTGGTTAGGGCAGAGGAGGCCGGCGTGCCCCCTGGCGACCGCACTTTTATGAGGGACGCGCGTCTCGTTATTGCCGACCGCCGTGGTGCCGCTGAGGGCGCCACTGATGGGAGATATTGCCTGCGGAGATTATAACAGGGGGTGGGCACACTATAGGAATAGAAAGGCGACGAGTACAAAGCGGTGTTTGCTAACGACGTAAAGCCTCCCGAGGAAATGGCTGGAGGACCGACAAAGTAGTCGCCGGCTGAGTGATTGCAGCCTGTGCGAGTATTTTTACCATTGCAAGCGTCGTTGAAAATAAAGTGATTGCGACGGAATCGGTCAAGAGGTGCAGATGTCGTACTAATGTTATAACTTCCTTGAGAGAGACCGCGGAGACGCTGCCGATGCCACCGATGCTGCTGGGGCGCTGGGTGCGACAATCTGAAGTTGCAAACCGAACGTCAGAGGATGACGTGTTCATAGGCGGGGTCCAGTCCCAGACCTGCTTTATTTTTTTCTGGTGCCCCGCGTGTACGAGTTGAGGGGGGAGAGGAGGAGAGTAATTTTTAATTGTCATATCTTGGTCGTTATTGATGCTAGCTCAAACATTCTTGGCAGCCGTCGCGGTGGCCGAGTGGTTACGGCGCTCGGCTGCCGGCCCGAAAGACGCGGGTTCGATCCCGGCCGCGGCGCTCGAATTTCGATGGAGGCGAAATTCTAGAGGCCCGTGTACTGTGCGATGTCAGTGCACGTTAAAGAATCCCAGGTGGTCAAAATTTCCGGAGCCCTTCACTACGGCGTATCTCATAGCCTGAGTCGCTTTGGGACGTTAAACCCCCGTAAACCAAACCAACCGAAAATTCTTGCACTGGGGTGACGAGTGATCGAATGCCAATCTCTCGTCTGCTTTGTTATCTCAATTAATTTATTGCATAGCCCCTTTAAGAGTGGTTGCTGGTAGTTGCTTGCACCCGCGATAGGTATCGCTACTAGTTTTAGTGATAATATTTTTGAAACCAGCTTAGTGCTATCAGATGTAATTTTAATAAAACGTATGTATCTTGGTTAATGTCGGGACCATTTTTGTCAATGCACGCCGCCAGTGTGACGCGACATGCATCGTGTCCATAGATTTGCGTAGATTTCCATACAGTCACTACTGAAATTTACCAACTAGCCCAAGCCAACACCCATGGAAAAAGGAAAGAATTAACGGAGAGGCCGTTAAGTCACATTTTTTGAAGCCGGAGGTGAGGGCTCCCCATGGACGCCGTCTGAGCGCGGTCACGCATGAGCAGCCACGGCCGGTCTCGAGGGAGGCGCGCTCCCCTCGAGACCAGCCGTGGAGCAGCAGACAATGAAGCAGACGACGCCGCTGCTCGCAGCGTTATTGGCTGTGCCATCGTCCAAAAACTCCCAGTAGTCATTGCGAAAGCACGTGACTTCCGGCTCATTTTTTGTCAAGCAGCTTGGATAGAGAGAACCTCTCGTTAGCCCTCCTTCCTCAATGCTATTTCACTATTCTCAATGCCAACATCTTATTTCGATGTCAGTGCTCGCAGACGCCGACTACAATGAAAAAGAGACTATCATATGGGGAATAAAAATGTGTTAAGTCGTTCTCTTATTTTTTTTAAGCTCCGCAGCCAGGCATTCGTTTATATTGGCAAGGAGCTTTCGGTTTCCGCAAAAAAAAAAAAAACGTGAAAAGTCAGTCGACTGTCCTTGCAAATTTTTTTAAGTAATGTCTGGGCTTCAACATACAATCGCGATGTTCCCTCTTAAATTTATCTGCCTCCATGTTAGCCCCGTTCTGCGTGCCACCAGCACAAGCATTTTTCTTTTCTATTGCTTCTGGATGTCCACATTTGCATTTTATGCTGGTAAGGTAAATCTAACGGAAGGCCAAGCTGCTTATTTAGGTGTCAGTATAACGGGCGAAAATAACCCTGTCTTCACTGCCCGAGCCAGTAATCCTGCGAACCCTGCGCAGGTGATCACGCAGCGTTGGTTCCATTTCGACGTGTTCGAAGAAGCCCAAGTCGCAGACTTCGAGTACCACGGCCGCCGACCATTCGCCACTGTCCGCCCTGGAACGCTGATAACGTCAGTGTGCAGGTTCCTGGACCGTCTGACCTAGCTCATGCATCGACGCGGTTACTTCGATAAGGAGTTCTCCCGAGGATTGTGATACACATTTGTGCGACCACTTGGTTGAAGACTGCGCGACACAAGCTGAAGACTCGCGACTCAAGTGTCGACGAACGGACCCGGTTATCATGACAGCGAAATCCAAGCCGTGGAACTTGAGTTTCAATTGGTAAAATAAAAGTCTATAGTGTAATACAGCACTATCCTAGGTTTTTTGCTCACCGGTCCCGGAAATGGCGCAGTGATATCGCCGCCTGCCAAAAAAAAGTAGTTTGTTTCACAGTTACTCGGAAATAAAGAACCCAAAGAAGGCTGGATCGTAAAGTGAACACGGGGCCTTCAAGAATACACACGTGATACGTGCCTCTCCGTTCCCACTGTTCTTGAAGCGCTTTGCACAGCGAGGACCTGGGCGTCTTGATGGCAGCGGTACTGGCACAAAATCTGACCGGCCAGACGCAAGCTCCTGGCCTTGACCATGCTCCCTGTATAGTAAGTAGGCCTCTATGGTCAGCTGCAGAGGTGACAGCCTCATGAGGTTTTGGCCTCACGAGGTCGACCTCAGCCTCACGAGTGAACTCAGGTTTTGGTGAGGTCGGTCACATTATAGAATTTTGTTACCCCTCGCGTGAGTTTGAAGCTGAGTGAGGTCGTCATTCGGTGAGGTCGGCTTGTGACGTCCGAGGTTTTACGTAGCTGCCATCATTCAGACGAGCGCCCTTCCGAACCACAATTCAAGCGCCCCGCTGCGGTCGCAGTGACGCTTGGTGTTTGGTACATAGAGTTAGAATAGGGTGACGCTATCTGTTAGGTGCATAGTGGAATACCGGGGCGCCAGTGCGCAGGCGCAGGACACCCCTCTCTCCGGTTCTCCAGAGTGTGTTGGGTGACAGCGGCATATTTTCCCCTCTGTTTATGGAGAACAGCTAGCGCACCCCCACTTGGCCGACTCGCGTTTGCAGGCAGTGCATACAACGGGCTGCAGCTGTGCCGGCTGTTCGCGCCGGGGAGGGAGATGCCGCCACTTATTAATATTCACGTTGAAACTCGCTTTGTTTACATGAACCCGACAGAGGCGGGTCGAGTTTACTCAACTCGATGGCTGTCTGTTTACGTGAACTCGATAGCAGCGAGTAGACTCTCACGACTCGTCCTGCAGCATGCGAGACGCGACGGCACGAGTAGCACCGGCGCCCGCTTCTGTTCTCCGCTGCAGAAAATGCTTTCCCCAAGCGTGAAAGAGGATTAAGTGTAATCCGTGGAGGGGGCTGTGAGTCAACCCACCCTCTGCAGTAGGGTTTGGTCCAGCCCGACTCGACGGTCGCTTAGCTCGACCCCCTAGCGTATACATGAGCCCGACGGCCTGCTCGACCCGACCTTTGTTAACGCACATTTTCGGCGAACTGCGTCGACAAGGCCAACACTGAGCTCCCGCGAATGACTACGTTACGCAAGAGAGGCCTGCAGAGAAATTCCGTGCAGCATGTTTCGAAGCTACGAGCGGTGCACGGGTGTTGAAAAGGAGGCTAGGAAAGTATACAATGGTTAACCCCACCTGTTCGGAGAAGTCGGAGTGGGTGACGACAGCGACGACAATGCGACCGGTTCCGCAAACACGCGTCACTCCATTGATAGCTCAGGGGCAAGAAAAGTCGTGGCATGTCGCGACACGCCTCCGAACGCACTTTTTTTCTGTAAGCTGACCATGCATGCAGTCTACGCCCTCTGCTGCGCTTGCGGTTGTGTGTCCGTCGAGATGATGTGCTAGTGCCTACATTGGAGAGGAATGTGTGGATTATGTTCCTGCCAGGATATGCCTAACAAGTGCTGCGTGCCCAATTGCCGGAGCAATTACAAATCGGGGCCCAGAAACACGTTTTCGAGTTTCCGCGGGATGAAGAACGCCCAGCGAACTTCATTGTGTCACTCCAAGGTAAGATTTTAGAAACTTCAAATGAGAAAGAAACTTCACTTGAGAAAAATAGGAAGCGCTGCATCTTACAGAAAAGTGTCTTTAAACCAGGAGGCTTGTTAGAATTGTATGTAGCGAATTGCCATTTTACAGATGCTATTTAAACAAAATCGAACTTGCCTTGAGGTTTGCGAACTTCACTTTATTGAGGCCGACATCGTGCGAGAGGCCTCCCACATCGACGAGCTTACAGGGCACATCACCATTGCACCGCTTTCACACAGGCGCAATCCCACGAAAGTTTCCAGAATGCCCATCTGATCTTTCTAAGCCAAGCACCTCAAAAAATGACTCCGACTCGAAGCGAATGCGTCTTGAGTATGCTGCTTTGGAGAAAGCGCTTTAAAATCCTGCTGAAGCATTCTGTGAAGAGCATGAAGGGGATACGATTCTAACTACGGAACTTATGTAGCAAGCAAGAAGTCTGCATACTGGTATGCTATTAAAGGAAATGAGCGCCAATTTACTGCACATATTAAGACCAAGCTCCATGCATCAAATCGTTGTGGGGTGTTTGAATTACCCGCACAGGGCCATATGGTTGTGATGTCGCATTGTCATCGACCAATTGTAATTTCGTTTTGACACCTCCGGGGTAGCTGCCAAACGTGCGCACTAGCGCTATCGCGCTAAACCACAAGACGGTTATGAGTGCGTAGCGCGAATATCTCAGCATTAGTTGTGGTGTGACATCAAAGAACTCAGGATGTAGGTTTCGAACCAGCCACCTACCAGCCGGACACATGCCCCACATCAGACTCCGAGGCAGATACCCAAGACACTAGGACACCCGTAACCTCCCACCCTTCCTCCATGCCTCCCACGTTCTCTCTTCCCACTCTCACTTTCCCAAAGTGTGAGGGGGATCTCTTGCCTGTCGCCTCCCACCCTCTTCCCACTGCCACTATCACCCTCCATCCAACCACCTAAATGTGGAGAAGGGGATTTCTCTCCCCTTTGCCACCTGCAGTGTTCCATACATCAAGGATCGCTAGGTTTTGTAATGATGAGAAAAGCATATCTTGTTTGGAAAATTGCATGCAGAAATGATCTAGTGTGCGCAGATGTTGCAGTCAGACTGGAATGAATATTCTAGTCCCATTACAATTAGTTACAACTTGTAAATTTATCATAAAATTTTCTCAAGTACAGACATAAAATGTCTTTTGCAAAGCTTGCGAGTTTTTCTTGCAACGAAGGCATTTTACTGACAAGCATACAGAACCGGATCGCTCCTCTAATACTTCTAGTGCGTCAAAAATAGTTTCGAAAGATTAAAAAAAAATTATGCATCGGTTACGCTCTGCTGCTTAACGCCCTTAAATCAGCGAAAGATGACCCAATGCAGTTGACGTTTTCGAGCGGCAGCAGATGTGTCGGGTACGTGTAAACACTGAACGCAGACAGGCGCCGCATCTTGCCGCTGTGCACAATATTGTTGCACGTGGCACACAGTTGAAACGAGTTTAGATACGCCGTCGCGAAATCCCGACTCAAGCGCCGAGTATGCTCAGGCTGCAGCGGCATCAAATCTGAGTGCAACTATGACCTGTCGCACAACATGCACGAATGGCTCTTATTCACTGTATTCAAAAGTCTCGTATAGTCCCACATTGCACACCACGGCTTCTTTACAGGCGGCACTGAGGCGGCGCACTCGCCCCACCATTGTTTGTCAACGACGCTTCTCATTGGCGCTTTTGACGCAATCGATATTGGGCACACAGATGAGCAAGCCCCTGCCACTTGGTTCACCGAATGCTGCTCTGCATCTGCCACGGACATCGGAACTGCTGCGCCTGCCGCCGCACAGCATGGTTATCGAGCATAAAGTCGCACCAATCGCCGCGCTGTCCTGAGACCTGCGCCAATCCCCTGCAACGCAGCCGGCTACGCGTGAGAGGCAACGCGATGAAGCTCCGCCCTGGAAAGCTCCTTATAACAGCTTTCGCTGTAAAACGTTCACAAATTTATGGCAAAGGCCTGCCACACGTCGGGAAAATGAGTTCCAGCAGGTTCCAGATGTCGATGCATCCCTCGTTTACATAAAAGTTGGCGCAACAAGATTTCGATCGAACAGTTGCATATTCTAGAGGCTACAACCCCATACCAGCGTCACTGCGCCACGGCCTCGTCCACGTCGCAGTTGTCAAGTGCGGCTGTCAGCATCGCAACAACGCTCCAATCGCGATCAGCTCCCCACTAATGGCGTATCCCAATCGGTGATCTGGAGCACGCTTTCTCGGTCCGCGAACCGAAAAGCGTAATTTAAGGGAACACAAAGACCATGCTATCAAATTTCTGTTAGTAAAATCCGACAGTTTGGCATTTTGTGGCTTTGTTTCCGCTTGTCCGGCAGCGAAAGGTATATTTACTGCTAATAGATTTCGATTTGAAGTTGAAAAACTTCTTCCCGCAGCTACGATTCAAACTCGGAACTCTGTCATGACGAAATAGGATAAGAGTGACTTAAAGTGACGGAAACGCAAACGAGGACTCCGTGATTGCTGGCAGCGAGCGCTGTGCTCCCGCCTAGCAGCAGCTGAAATTAATACTGCCGGCAGGACATTGAAGGCCTCTATGAGCCATCATCGCTTCGTTTACATTTGCACCGTTACTATGGATCCCGTTCCTGATCCCAACAGAGACGTTCTTGCAAAGAACTGTAGCCTGCATTCAGCGACCTCAACCCCACACAACGTGTGATGCTTTTGAGGGCTGGCGGCGGCAGGTCTTGCAAGAAAGTCTAGCGCCAAGGGGTCTGCAACGTCACTGTCACTGCCGAGCCACCATCACGACTGATGTGTAGTGAATGGTACGTGCAGGCGTATTTAAATTCTGTAATAACAGTCCTCATAGGGCTGGTTACGCAGCCCAGCGTCTTGGTACGCTGACGAAGCGAACGCGCAGAGTGCTGCATTTGCCAACGTGGAGGCGCGTTGAACATTGGCTATATATAGCTCTTTTTCCTTGTCGCAGTTGTGTGCCGTTGCACGAACTTCGTCCGCGGAGCACTTGGAGAGGCACTTTGAGGTCATCTGCTGCTCTGCCCTTGTAAATCGAGGCGCATAACAAAACCATGCGGGCACGCAGAATACATAGCCGCGGAGCACCCCAACACATACCAAAACTCAGCAGGCTGCCTGTTGCGCCGCCAATTGCGGGTTCTCTTTGACTTCCAACATTCAGGTTGTCTTTTTTCCGTCTTCCTCGTGTGATAACAGTGCATTGATGGTTTGAAAATAAAATTTATATATAGGGGTGTGCGAATATTGAAATTTTCGAATACGAATTGAACACGAATATGAAGAAAAAATGCCTTCAAATATCGAATCGAATATCTGGTCAGCACAAAAAATAAATTCAGAAAAGATAAACAAGCAAACATTGTTGCTCATATTTTTTTCAAAATAGTGTATGGCCTTTGCAACTGAAATACACAAAACTAGACTACCTGAGCACCGTATAAAAAAAAACATGATGTGCGCAGAAATGTATAATACTTAATTGAACAGCATAACAGTATCTAACCTGTAATGTGGTCAGGCAAAATGAAATCCATAACATGACAAGACTGGAAACAAAAATAACATGATGGCTAGTAAAACCTCATTAATTACGTGTTCAAAGAACCGACAGAAATGCCCGGGTTATTCGAAGGTCGATTTATAAAATGCCCCGCAGCCCCGAAAAAAAAAAACTACCGACAATGCGGTAGTCTTATGAGGCGGCTCTATCGTGCAAACATCTGTAAGCCTGTGACGAGCCGCCCGTTTTAGTGTGCTGGAAGAACAACACAAATGCAAGCAAGGGGCCGGGGAACACCTCTAGAAAGGAAAAAAAAAAAAAAAGACCAGCGACGCGTCTGTCAGTGTCTGAAAGCGGCACGGTGCTGAGATTGGACTACTGGCGAATGCACGGGCCGACAGTTACCAATGCCACGGGCGAGTGGCGAAGCTCAGAAACCAAAACTACGTGGCCAGGTTATTTTTTTTACCTAGTGACAGGGGCCCTCCGAACGTTGTCACGCCTGCCATTACGCCCACTTAAGAGGTGCATGGGTTACAGTGTACCATGCAATAGGTGAGATTTTTACAGGATCGCTTGCCCTGTTGTGACACCTCGACTCGCCCCTTCGGGAGCCTCACGCGAAATTCCGCAAGTAGGTTTTCCCACACAGTGTAGTTGACCAAAATAAGATGGAGGTGGTCACACCCACAGAGTTAAGGTGACAGAACGAATGCCATGGGTGTGGGCATTAATTAGATAACATATTACGGAAGGATAAAAAATAAACGCGCTTTTGCATTGCGATTGTTAGAAGCGGGTTGTCCCCCATCTTGTTCACAGCACGTGTGATATGTGGGAAACCCACTTGCGGAACTGCGTACAAGGTCAGCCTAGCGGCATCGGAATGCGATCGGTCCACGCGATAAACGATGGAGAAGAGAGAGAACAGGGCCTTTGTATTGTTTTCCTGGAACTTTAAACTCTATATTCAGATAATTTGCCCAGATATTGCGATTTTGCCACAAACAAATTTACGAAAGTCGGCGCGGTACACGATCGCTGCCGAGCATTCGGGAATTTTCTAATATTCGGAAATTCACGAATATCATATCTCGACTACGAATATGAACCGTATATGAAACATATTCGATTCGTATTCGAAATGTCGAATATTCGCACACCCCTACTTATATACTTCAGTATCGATCAAACACGTAACTTCCATGCACGTCTGTCAGCCTCAGAGGTCTGCGGCATCTTTTCTCCTATTTCATCATCACACTTTTACTTGAGAGATTGGCCTGTGGCGGTGATACCTGTATTTTAGTTCTTGCTCTTTTCTACCTTACAAGAGCTTTGTTTTCAGAAAGAGTGGTGTTTTTGTGTTTAGGAGCTGGTATTGTATCGATACAAGCCAACTTCAATTTCTCCTCATTGTCCTTTTAATGGGCAACTTCGATTCAAATCCTGCGTGCTTATTGGCCAAGACTGATGTCATGCGGATTCAAGGCTCTGCTCCAGATCGCCGATTGGAATACGCCTTAAGTCTGTGCGTCGGCTGCTCATCTCGCATCGCAAAACGAAGTGAAAGACGTTCATTACGTTGAAGTTCATGATGCCGCATGTAGCAGGACGCCTTTACTTTGTTGCGAGGCTGTGCTTACAGCGTTGTTGCCAGTTGTCAACGAAGGCTGCCCAGGCATCACTTT
Organism: Amblyomma americanum; assembly: GCF_052857255.1. NCBI lineage: Eukaryota > Metazoa > Arthropoda > Arachnida > Ixodida > Ixodidae > Amblyomma > Amblyomma americanum. Next base: position 182,081,281 of record NC_135500.1, read on the forward strand.
CTCAGAACCCGCGTTACGATGTTGACGTCTATACTCATCAGTCGATTTGAACATCACACTCGCCGTCTTCGCCATCGCGCAGAGCACCTCCTACGCAATGCCATTATTGAGCGCGACAGCGGCGTAGCGACGCTTCTTTGCCAATTGTAGAGCTGCAACGACACTGCATTACTGACATGCTTCCTATCTCCACTTTTTGTTTCATTTAAAGCCACATCGATGTTCCCCCTTAAAAATTAAATAATCAATGCCAGGAAAATAGGCAGCATGTGTGTTCAGCATGCAGTTGTTTTAGGGTAAAGGGCTCCAGCAAAGAAATTACCAGGTGTTCTTGAAAAAGCAAGGTACAGATTGGATAATTGCTCAGTTTAGCTTTTCTTCACCAGCAGTGCTTGCTGCATCAAGAGTTTTAGAGAAAACGCACTAAAGCATTGTAACCATGCCTGCATACTGTTCTTTTCAAAAGTTCCCAGACCACTGCATTTGCTTCTGTACCACACAGTGGAGGTCTCGTAGCACCACCGTAATTCCAAAGCTGTGAAAGCATGAACGAGAGAGGAAGCGGTCTTTAATGGCACACTTTGTCAGTGCAACAAATTTTGTCAGTTTTACGGAGCTAAAAGCATGGAGCATGACACAGCATGCATTAGAAGGGTTAAACCAGAGAACACTTCAAGCTCACACTCACGTCATACGCTTTCAGCACATATCTCTGGCTGCCAATCATGTTCTTTGAAGACACAGAACTTGCCCTTCAAAGATACAAAGTGCTGCAGATTCCAAACGACACTGCAGGGTCGACAGCCAACTCTCTGATAACCCAAACACTCAACTACAAAGAAAGCTTTCGTCATCTTAAACTGAAAAACATGCTATGTGAAGCAAATATTGTCTTTTGTATGTCCTGCATTCTAGCCTGTTTTGAGTGCTAGGCTGTGTGCTGTAGTAGCACAACAAAGGGTTTTGTACCCTTACAATATAGCAACTGCTATGCAGTTTTAAGAACAACCAGATCATTTGCTCCCAGCCCTCTGTAGGAAGGCAGCACAGGAATTACGCACAAGGCATGGTGAAAAAACAGGTTTACTTTGTACCTTCGAAACGGCATAAATAAATTACATGTCAGGGTTTCTAAAACTGTCACTCACATTTGCTAATGAAATGGTCAACAATCCTGAGGCACCGCAATCTGCGCAGTCATATACATATATATACTAGCACCCAAATTATATAAAATGCAGCTGCGCACACAAGCAACATATTGGCACTAGGCTCTTCCAACAGCAGCAGGCACACCATGCGAGCTGAAGAGGTGCGGCGTCAAAGATGTTCTGGACTGTTCCACTGCAGGGCTCTGGAACGCAGCAGTTGGGGTGGCTCCCTCACAGGAGTGCGGCACCCCTCTAATCTGCTGTCTCCATTTGAACATGGGGAGTCGGGAAACAACACCGTGCGTGAGGCATGCCTCAAGTTGGTTGTCGATGGACTTGGCCACCTGCAAAGAGAAGGGCTGCAGAACATCAGCACTTGGGAAACAGGACAACAAACAGTAAAAACAAACAGTCCTTTACTGAGTGCCGTGAAATTAATTTAGAATCAAATAAAAAAAGCACAAAAGAGCACAAAAAGAAGGCGAGAGCAAGCGCTGATCACGCTGCTAAATTCAGAAAAGAAACAGGACTGCAAAGACGTGGGTGAATATATTTTTTGGCATGTTTGGCTATACAACAAAGTCACGCCTAGGCATGGCATGGATCACCCACATGTGCACTGTTTTTCACAATCACGGGGTGACAACATCTGCTCAGATGCTATCGCTGAGCTTTTGAACTTGCAATGATGCAATGCAAAAGAGGCTAGGCATTCAAGTAGAGCTTCCGCCTTAGTCACATATAGCCCTGTCCTCTTGGCCCTGTCCAGTTTTTGTATATTCTTGCAAGGATGAATAATTCTTTCTATGATGGCTTCACCATTGCAATGCTAAACTGATTTTTCAATGAATGAAGGCTCCCAAGCACCAGTAAGCAACAGCTTGCATGGGAAGGTTTCCTTTGGTGCAAAGGTACTGCGGAAGCTGTTCGTCAAGCTCTAGATTAACATGCCAAGACAAGCCAGCTCACCTGGATGTGGTTTCTGGTGGGAACGAGCGAACAAATTGCATCCACTGATGCACACAAGGATAAACAAGAGGATCCAAGGCATTGGGCTCCAATAGATGCGGCTCTATGGCCCTTAGCACATCTAGATCCACTTTACTTGGCTGTGACCTGCACCACACAAGAAAGAGAACAAAGCCCTGCACACTCCAGTATTACGCAAAGGGTTTCCTTTTCCTGACAAAAATGATTAGGGTCACTTGAATGCAAAAAAAAAAAAAAACAGGTCTGTAACAATTTCGCAGCGTCACCCTGACTCGCACATGTTTCGAGGTCGCTGTCCTGAGGCTTGTTCATTCTCGGAAGCAACCTCATGGCAGAGAAGAAATTAATCAAGGCAGTCATGGGAAGGCGAACGGACAGTGCCACCCATTGCCCTCCCGTTTAGACACAAGGCTTTGCATTTCTTTTATGCCAGGTCACAACAAAAACAAAGGCCTCACGCTTCAGCATAACTGCAGGAAGCGACGCAGTCTCACCCTGCACAATATGCCCCTGCTGTTTATTCCTTTGAAGTCAGGTGAAACCTACCTAGCACGGATGAAAAAGCTTGAAGTGCTGTAGCATGCCAAAGCGGTGTAACTACATAAGGCTTGACTATGACCAGATTAATTGTTACACCGCGTGGCCACTTTTGACGTCCGCTAAGAAGTAACGTTTGAGGCTATGTGCTTCAGGCATTGTTGGCATCACAGATGCAGCAGCACGTGAAGAGTTTGAAACACAACAGAGGAAAATTATCATTACAGCGTTTTCACATGCCTTTAGCTGCAAAACTACAAAAACAGAATGGTAATGAGTGATAAAAAAGAAAAAATCCCAACACTGCTGCCGTAGAGCAGCTGTCAACCACGGCAAGCCTTGCTTTGCTTCCCAAGAGCAGTTTCACACATGCCCGAAAGGAGACTTGACACCAACGCCACAGAGCAGCTGTTACATTGGTGCGACAAACATGCATGTTTGCTGGCACCATGTGGGAAACACCGTCAAACTATTTTAAACTCATAGGGTTGAAATTAACAAGCTTTTACTGCATCTTTCGAAAGCTGTGGGGTTTCTCTAAAATGTTTGAGGGCCCCATTTTACTGTGTCACAAAGGTCACACTGGTATTATCATTACAGACAGTGGAAGCCTGCGCCAAAGCTAGCTATGCAGAGGGAATGGAAGGAGATCTAAGAGGACAGTAGCCCATGTTGGCATCTGCTTAGCTGCCTATCAACACAACTAGAATGCATTCCAAGTCTCTGCGGAGTTGCAGTAGTTGGCCTTCTCGCAAACCTCTAGCGTGAACAAGCGATGCTCACCCCTGAATGAAGAACATTGGCCCCTCGTCCGGTGTGTGGGCCTGTGGAGACGTCCCACTGGAGGAGCATGGGCTGGTGGGAGGGGTGAAGAACACTTCCTCCTCTTCCTCCTCCACTGGCTGTGCTTGGCTGAAAAATCAGGCATTCCCAGAAGATGAGCCAGACCGCAGAAAGCCAACCATCTACCTGGCGTTAAGCACTGCGGCTGGGAACGCCAATCCATGTTGTACAAACGTACAAATAACAAATACCTGTGAGGGAAGAGTCTCTGGAAGAGGTCGGTTGAAGCAAGTTGCCAACAAGCACTTTACGCACACCAATGCTATACATAGAAAAACAATTTTGTGAGTGGAACATGCATGTAACAGGGTGCGAAGTCAACTTAGGCGTTTGGTGGGAAAATGCGGGGAAGAAAGTTTTGCAAAACGAGGCACCGCTTCTCAATAAGCCGAACAAGGCATGCATGCAAAATGTTTAACATAACTCAGATGTACTGTAAGGCACCACAAGGAAAAAAAGTGAAACCTCATTAATGTGAACCTCTTGGAACGGAACAGTCAGACAAAAATGCAACTGGAAGTTGATTTCTAAAAAATGGATTGCCGTGCTATCAGCTGGGCGTCACATGGTTTGCATGTTGACATCAGTGATGGAACTGCCGCTTAACCGTCAGAGTATAGTGTGTCCTTATATGCAGTGGAGAAACCTGCTTAAACCAAGCATAACCATCCTAGCAGATGATGGCAGTGAACAGCGTTGCACCAGCAGATGACTTTTAGCAACAAGGTAAAAAGCGTGTGCAAAACGCAGTATTGCGCTACTTAGTTTTGTGCAATCATTCAGTAGAATCTAAAGATGTACAATCCAAAAGTACACCATCTCACCATGACCCTGGTTCTGCACTTCTTTAATCTTCTCTTCTGGCGGAGAGTAACTCCTACTCAGCAGCAATCTAGCTGTGGCATGCATGTTAGGAATACCGATCCTTTTCGATTAAAACTGAACTACTAGAAATCAATTCAGCGTAACTAATCTGACCCCTTTTTATATTATTATTACTATAAATTTTGCACCAGAAACGAGACCATCAGTGAACTAGAGTAGAACCTCGACTATATGATTTTCAAGGGACCGTGCGAACCTGTCGTATAATCGGAAATCTTGCACAACCGACACATTCGTGTGTAATAAATGCACCTGCTGTTTTGGCTGTCAATGTTAACTACAATCCTTTTGCCTATGTGTCACAAAATCATTGCTATTTTCGTACAGCGAGAATTGGTTCTCAGACCATGCAGCCAGGCCTTTTGGCGTCGAAGAGGTGGCTTTAAACAAGGCGCACACGTGCACTCCTGTCACTGCATGTTAAATAGGCATCACGTCTGCCTCGAAAAGATGATGGCAGCTCTGGCTCATAGAAGAAATTGTGTGATGTGCACGGTACTGCTATGCCAGCGACATGTCTTCCTGTTCAGACTCCATCTAGAACAACTGTCACTCCACAACACAGGCAGTAGTGTCTGTATTAGGCATCCAATCACATCATAAAAAAAAAGGAAATTATGGTGTTGGCCTGTGTTGCGAATGCGGGACTACAATGCACCAATGCCGGCGGAGCACCGAGTGATAGTCTAAGCTGTCATGCGCTGGATTGCATCGTTATGGGCACATGTCTCCGTCTTGACTCCAATTTGGAACACCTTGAGTTGACATAATGTTTACCAAAAAAGTTCTCTGCCAGCCTCTCACTGCGGATGGTTTCCGCCAACTGTCATACGATGTGAGCCATGGATAATTTTTTGTTGTGCAGTCAAGGTTCTTAATACATTACTCCCATTAAGGATTCACAGTGCCCACACTTGTTCGTCGTGAAATGCGAATCGTCGCAAGAACAGGGGATGGATAATCGGGGTTCCACTGCAGTCAGCCTTAACTGTCACAGTGCTGTAAAACGTGGCCCTCTTTGCACCTTGAGTGAGACTGTGTGCCACTAATTCTCTTCCATGTGTCCCCTCGTTTGGTACAGTTCACCTACACACCAACTCCCTCATGGCCCTGAACACCTTAAGGCTCATCGCACATTCCAGATTGCACAATCCATTCACGAGCTTTGTAAACTTGTAAACAGTACTCCTATTTTGTACGCATACACCGGATTTGTGCCAATGCCCAAGGTCCATAAGACATTCTCGTGGATACCACAACACACCTTGACACTTATGACAATCTTCCACCTTTCGCACTTCCCCCAGATTCATTCCTATCAGGCCGCTGTGGTGGCTCAGCGGTTATGATGCTCGGATGCTGACCTGAAAGACGCGGGTTCGATCCCGACCACAGTGGTCTAATTTTGATGGAGGAGGAATGCTAGAGGCCCATGTACTGTGCCATGTCGGTGCACGTTAAAGGACCCCAGATGGTTGAAATTATCCGAAGCCCTCCACTACAGCGTCCCTCACAGACTAAGTCGTTTTGGGATGTTAAACCCCATAAAACCAAAATCAATCCAACCATTCTTGTCACGTGTGTCCCAGTCACAAGACCTGTGCCAGCAAACGCACATGCTAATTCCTCCGTGTTTGCAACCCCTTTCCTGCAATCTTACTTGAATGGAGGAGGTATCCGTGCACTAGATTTGGGCAGGGGCAGCACTGACCCTGTCTGTCCATCACTAGTAGCACGACAAACAGCTGCCGACAAACGACAAGTGCACCCATGGTGGCACTTCACCAGATGTTCATGATGTGTGTTACTCAGAGTGGATATGCCCAGCAAAGACTTCCGTGCACAAATGTTTTCTGGGTGTGCTGTGGAACTGTGCATCTGATTGCCATAAGACTAAGAACCTCATTGTACAAACTCACTGTGCGAGTTTCTCTGTGCAACTCATCTGCATTTCCTCTTCTACCCGTTTTCTAAAAATATGGCGGTTACATAAAGCACTCGTCAAATAATAAAAAACGCTTTGCAAAGCGCACAGCACACAACTAACCAATCCCTGAGAAATGCAGTTTCCAGGCCAGCTGTCCTTTGGGAGCACAAGCAGTGGAAAGGTTCGACATCAGCAGATCCATCATCCAACAAGGCACACAGGTAACGCAGGACACACTGAAGATGACGCTTGAGAGCTCGGCCTCTCCTTCGGCTGGACGGCTGCATATGCGCAAAGCATCATGCACATTACTCACCAAGGAGACATCGACTGCAAAAAAAAAAGGCCACAAGAGCAAACCTTTTCTGCCTCTCCTACATCCATACAACACAAACACTTCAAACAGTCAATTGAGCCAAGAGTCCTAGAGATTTTCAATCACAGTCGAACTGAAAGGAGTTACACTGCTGCTACATGGGAAACTTCACGACCATCAAGACACTCCAGAATTTAACATTAAGTACCTGCGGCACTACTATTTACACCAGTACTTTCACATTATGCAAGCAGTCAGCCAACAAGTTTAACCTAAAATGCACATCTGGCAGCTGACTACTGCTGCTAAAAAGAACGTCTTGCTGTGCAAGTTCGTAACTGTACATCTTTGGTTACAGGCGCGAAAACAGACACAACACAAGGGCGCTCCGCCCCGTCTTTCTGCCTTGTGTTGTGCCTGTTTTTGCGCCTGTAACCAAAGATGACTACTGCTGCGTTTCTGCTCGTGTCGCATACCCGGAGGCTAAGCCTGCTTGCATGTTCGCGCCATTGCACTCACTGCACTGCAGAAAAGTCGCCCCGGCAGCCGACTGCCGCTGCGATTCTACTTACCGCATACTGCCGCGTATGAGTTTACTCTGAACAAAAGTCGATCTCGACCCCCCCCCCTCACTGTCCTCACTGGCCAAATAAAAACTTGACAAGAAATATAAATTGACGCTGCCCCCACTGGCCAGGAAAGCCAAAGCAGGAAGATGCATGTCAACAACAATTCCCGCTGAATATGGCCCGGCGGCGCATGCGCAGCTCAAAACAACAGACGCGTAACGGCACAGTTGCAAGGCCATCAGTCGGAGGCAATCGGAGATCAATGGCAATCAAACTGCGAGCCTTCCACCCTCGCGTGCGAACCGGCTCATTAGCCTGGTAAGTGGCAAACCAATTGCCAATGATACTGTAGTTTCGGAACCAGGCACGACAGATGCTACCGAAAGTCTGACACCAGGCCGAGCCCTGCATTACCCGCGGCTCGCCTCAAAGTGCCTTAGACCTTGCAAATAGGACTGCTCCGTATATAGGTCAATCCCCTAATTTTGAGTGGCCACTTCTGAAAACAATCGACATGCATGCAGTAATACAACACGTGCTCCCAAATTTCACCCTCTCGTATTTTGTTAAAGCACCTTATACTGGATACTAAATGTACCACACATACAAATTTATGAACATACTTTCTGGGAAATCGAATTACCCAGGAACATATTAACCAGTACAAAAACAGTAACTCTTTGGGACACTGCTCACGATTTCAAGTGTACGAACCGAGATATCGTACAAACCAGACATGCATCAACAAGGTTCTACTGCACTTGTGCCTGCATCCCATTATAACTACTCCAAAACTCATCTTCCATGCACGAACGACCACTCCTGACTGGCTTGTGCTCGTGCACATATTTGCATATATTTTTATACAGTAAACTCACAAGAGCAGGGTTTTGATAGGACACCTATGTGTAGTTCTTTTACTTTTTACTTCGATGTGTTAGTCTGAATTTGTTTACTTGTACAGAAGTCGTAAACAGTTTCTACTTCTCCCTATGACCCCCTCTCCTGTAACCTTCTGCCTTTTTTTCCTTTCGCATATTCACCTATGCTATCAATTTTATTTCTGCCTGCAGCCATTCAGGTACCCGATAAACATGTGTGCCAGTTTCTGAGGCTAGCATATATCACTCTTCTGCTTTATATTACTTTATTTATAGATAAAACCACTTCTCTATCATCGCACCTTGCAGATGGCATGCCATCGACTTTGCCTAAAATCCTTTGTACTAGGATGGTATGAGATGGCGCACCTGTCGGTAGCGTCGTCCTGCATCGGAGGGCTCGGTGCCGTCATCTTCGTCGTCCGTTGACGGGGGTGAGGGGGCCCAGTGGGGCAGATGGGCACGGAGCACACGCAGCAGCCCCTCGCGCTCAGCAGCCTCCAGGCTGTCCTGCAGCAGTAAGTGCACCTCCCGAGCCAGCCATGGGTGCAGCTGCCACAGCTGGCCCTTACCCTGGCTCCGCTCCAGGCGGCCCAGCTCATGCAGTACCTAATAATGTCATGCAGACATTAAACAGTACACAGGAAGCCAACAAACAGGTTTGGCCAAAAATAGTAAGACCCCAATATACAATAACATACAATTCGAAATCCGACATAATTTGTAAATTTCTGCAGCCATGTTATTTGTGATGTGAATTTCACCTATTAATTCAAACTAACACCTTATACACGCTTGCTTAATTCAAAGACCTTGGGTGCTACATAGGAACACCCAAGTTAAACTTGTGACACAGACACACACATTACACTGGATAAAATGGAAGGTTGAGCTAATTGGTAATCACATTTGTAAAAACAACACAAGACATGGACAAGCAAGAACTTGGGACAAGCGCTGAAGAAGTTAAAGAAGCCAAGGTAGCCTGATTGTCGAGAGGAATGTTATTGGCACACAGAACAGAGCTCACTGTACCACAGAAATGAACTGCAGTAAAGCAAAAAGTTGGGCTAGTTGGTATGTCATATCTGTACTGGTCCAGTTTACTTGCTTATCTGCGTCTTTCTCGCTGTTTCTACGAAGCTGCACTGGTTGTACGCAATAGGTGCACGAGTGTGCACTGCAGTGCAACGCTTACCTGGACTCTTCAATGCTTCACACATCACCCCACAGACAGCAATGGCATAGCATGCAACACACTGATATCACACTGGCCAAAGTAGCACTCTGCTCTCCACCAACATATGTGACTGCCATTTAGCAGTATTAGGCACATTCAGATAGCACCGGTGCCAGCACACAGTTCAGTTTCAATGTGTGCATTCCGTGCATCATGCTCAACTCATCAACGCAAATTACTCCGTGCCATGCTCGGGTTGGCTGGATAGAGCACGTATGCAAACTTCTTGTCATTCCTTTTCAACGGACAGCTTCCCCTCTGCACATGTATCTTAGAGCTGCACTGTGTCACTAACCTGACATATCTGACCTTGGCTGCCACCCTCACATGCATCGAAAACGGAGCATAAATGCGCTGGAGACTGTGAGCTTAGCCAGTAACTCAGTTACATCAAGCGGGATGCATGAGGATGTTCTGTAAAACTTGAAACCAGTGCCACTGAATTTCGGGCGACAAGCGGTGATGCAGCGAGACCGACAAGTATAGGAAAGCTTAATCATTAAATGTTGACCACAATGGCAGCAACACTAGAGTACTGCAAGTGGCTGAACAACATTTAGTGCTTGCCTTTTCTTGTTTTGATTTCGGATAATTAAAAAACCTGCTTGATCAAAATATTTTAGTGTCCAATGGGCTTCAAATTAACGAGGCACTACTGTACAAAAAAATAAATAAAAGGAGTTCATTACAGAAGTGACATAAGCCGTAAAAAAAACTTCATTCTAAAAGAATTCCGATGGCCATGCAGGAAAGAAAACACTCTTCTTTGAGGAGGCTCTTCAGTTCACACTTATTTCAAGTCCATAAGCCAAAAATGAATCTTTCCAGAAGCATACTGTGTGTTGATTCCTGTGTAAGTACGGACTACATCAAATATATAAGCTGCAGTTGCAAATGCATACGACCAAAAAGCTCAGCAAGGAGGGCAGCAAGTCTTCACCTGCCAGGAAATCTTACCTGTCCCAACAGGCATTTTTAAAATTCATGCGACTTTAAAAAGTATGAAAACATTTTTTGACAAAAGTTCTATCGACAAATGCATACTGAATTTCACTCTGGTTTAAAATGCATTATACAGTCGATCTCGGATATATCGAATTATTGCCTATATCAAACAGTTGAAAACCCCCCTTGGGAATCCCATGCAAAAGTATAGCACTATTGTTCGCGTATATAGAACTCCCATGCACCGGCATATCGATGTATCGAACTCCGTGCTCAGCTGCGGCCCGGCAAGTGCGCTTCTCCCACCATACCCCACCCCTGCTAGTGCGCTTCTCCCATCGCCTCCCACCCCCGCAAGTGCGCTTCTCCTGAAGAAGCCCTCGCGGTGTTCCCGTGATCTCAAGCGCGCCGCCCCGCACTTTGAGAAAGGGCCGTGTGGGTAAAAGGCACATGACGAGGAGCACTTGGAGTGTGGTTGGGTGTGAAAGGGAAGCGGGAGGGAGAAACCACGGTGATCGCTGGCGCCCGTTTCCTGTGTTTTGGTTGGCTGACACCGCTGGCGCAGCAGGACGAACGAGGTCAGTGCAGCTTGGACGGCTTGGGCTTGTGGTAGCACGGAGACGCGGAGTGGTGCGTCTTTCGATTCGCTTTGTTCTTTTTATTCACGAGGCCAACGCGAAGGCTTGGGACTCGTGTGGTGCCATTCAAATGCTGGCTGGTACTCGGAACGACGTGAAGAAAAGCACAATTGTGAACTGCTTCCACAAAGCAGGCTTTGTGGTAGCTGCAGACGACGGATGTCTTGACAGTGAAGACGATGACATTTTGTCAACAAGACTGTCAACAAGCTTGAGGACAGCTTAATGAACTTGATGGTGCAGAAGAAAAAGCAAGCAAAGGTCACAGATTTTTTTCTTCCGAAATAAAGTGCTCTGGTCATCGCGCTGTGTTTTTGTTTTTTTACGCGCCTTAGAGGCGCAGATCGGTAAGTTCCCGTTAGTCACATCGAGAAACTGCCTTGAGATGTGTGGAGTCGTTAGAGAAGCTTTTGAGATGCCTACTTTATATTTCGCATTATCGATATATCGAACTATTTTGCAATCCCCTTCGAGTTCCATATATCCGGGATCGACTGTGCAACTAGGAGGTAAATGCATGGGTGCCAATAAATGGGTTCAATAACTGCTTGGAAGTGCCACTATTTGCAAGCTCCTTTCACAGTTATAAGGACAATTTGAGTTGCTACGAATTTGGCGTTCTGGGTACCCTCACAAATTGCCACGAGCATGACAAGTGCTCTGAAGTGGCTCTACCTGGTCAGCCAGCTGCAAGGCCAGGTCAGCCTCAGGCTCAGGTCCAGTGTCGTGAGCCAATGCCCAGTCACACAGCACCTTTGCCAAGCGCTGGGCAGCCAAGGGACCACCCTGGGCAGAGTTGGAGCCTCCACAAAGGGGCCTCCAGGCAGGTCCTGCCCACATAGAAAGAACAAACAACCAGGTCACCCCTGGGCAGTGGGAATCAACATGAGTGCCTGTTAGCAGACACTGCAGCAGGCAACAAGTGAATTTGGAGCAGTGCGATTCCTTGTCCTTTGTAGCATGATGCTTCCTGGTCAGAAGTAGGTAGCACAAACAAAACAGACACAACTAGCAACCTTTCACACTAAGAATCTGAACAAGGAAAGCTAAAAGGCAGAGGCTGCACACTGAAAGCTTGAGAGGGTCATGGGTTATTCTGTATTTAAAGGAATCAACAATTGACTGAAATGTGTTACAAGATTACTGTGGAAAAGAAAAAAAACTGTGCCTCATACTGACAAAATCAAATGTTGTAATGCGGTTAACGAGTATTTACAATTTTAAGTTGCGACTGGGAATTTCATAACACAAGATGAAATTAAAGGTGCAGTGAAACTTTAGCATTAAGAGGTTAGGGTTGTGTGAATATTCGATCGCTCCGAATATTGATACGAATAATGCGGCATTCGGTTGGGGCTTCGATACAAATAGCAATATTCGAAAACCTCGCATATTTCTGGCAGCAAGAGGTGACTGGCATAGGCCATGATACAATCGTTACTGATTGGCGCTGGGAAAGGACGGCGTCATTCCATGGTCACTGGCATCAATACGGACTTAAGTAGGGGCTGTTACATCAAAAAGTGCCAAGACATTGCGGTGGTGAGCTTTGTGATAAACTGAGCGAAAGCTTGCTCTTGGGACGATTACTAGAAGAAAATATCCTTTTTAAGGTGAAGTTTTTGAAGTTTGAGAATTTAGGAAAAGAAGCTGCTTGGTGAACGAGTAGATTGTCTTATGCACACTCTAATACTTATGCGCCATCGTAATACGCTAGATCTTGCTACGCGTTGCGCACACGGCATGGCGGCAGCGTTCACAAACTCTGCCCACAACGGCTGCAATGCTCAACACATTGCCGACGAGCACACGTGATGAGACAAAGCCCAGATGCAAAAGTGAGCCTGCCGCACAGAAGGCCCCAAAGATGAAGATGACAAAAAAGATAAGAATGCAGAAACGGCAACATGACCAAGACAAGCATTCTGTTGACATTGGCTTTCGTTATTCTGGTGTAGCTCGAAACCAATTTCGAAGCAGGCGATGCCATATCGTTTAAACCCTTCAACAGCTGATATTAAATAAGAAGTGAAATGCCAGTAATTGCAGGTATCATGAAGAGGAAGCGGGCTGCCAAGAGTTTGGTGTGGGTTCACAGTCTTCACTTCGAAGAGCACTGCCATTTTCTTGCATTTACGACCTTGGCGTAGGGCTACGCCTCTCACACTTCTCCATTTTGCGTGTTCAGACTAAAGACTCCTCAGAAGTGTTCCATTTAAACCTGCTCTCCATGGATAGGTGCACCTTGCTCCTTTGCACAGCTGCGCATGTACGCGGGGCACACTCGCATCTCATCGTGCTGGCCCGTGCCATCATCGCGGCTCAGTCTTGTGCAACGCCATGCGCAACATTGAGAGGTTGGTCTATGCAAAGGCCTATCCTAGAAATCGCGGGTACCACATCCTCCTGTTGATGTATGCTCGCACGCAGGGCACCTTCACCAACATTTTATGAATGTCACATAAGAGAATACTTGAGCCATAGTCTGAATGCACAATCGCACATGTACAGTGCAGTCACGTGACTGTATGCCACACAAATGAGGTCGGAGAAATGGCGGCATCAGATGAGATGCATCCGAAATTTCAGCTACGGCTATACACTGAAATCTGTAAGATGCGTGACTCGGTGCCACATCAGTAGGAATCGTGTCCGAAATTTCAGCACCTGAAAAAGCAGTCAGCAACTTCTATATTTAAAATCAGTAACACAAAGAATCGTATGGTAAGAGATTGAGACTAAAAATATTAGTGCACTCTGGCTTGCTGCTGTTTGAACATTGCCTAATGCAAGTTTGAAAGCATTTATTTTTATTGATTTAATTTTTATTTCAAATCCGTTAGTGAATTCTACAAGCCATGTATTCCAGCATATGCTATTCAGCTCAAAGGAATTGCCTGCCTTTTTTTTTCATCGCTTCGAAACTATTCGAACAAAATAGCAATTCGCTTTGTATTCATTTCAAACTGAAAATTCACTATTCGCACAAGCCTATCAAAGGTGTATCCCACACCATGACCACCTCCCCACAAAATGACTTACCGTATTTACTCGAATCTAACACGCACCATTTTTCCAATATATCGGGTCCAAAAATTGGGTGCGCGTTAGAATTGAGTACGACACTAAATCTCCGATATCATATCGCCATCGGCATTTCAAAATGGCTGCCTCGTACGCACTTCGAGCTTAGCTGTCTATGCCTAGCCAGCCTAGCTGCAGTAGCGTCCTCCTCGTGCTTAGTCTACCCGTTTTCTGCGTTTGATCTACCAGCATGGACGTGCCGACAGCGAAGATACGTCGAGTTCATCATGACGCCGCATTTAAAAGGAAAGTCATCATGCGTGCAGAGACGGACGGAAATCAGGCCGCATCACGCGCATTCGGAGTTCCAGAAACATGCGTGCGGGACTGGCGCAAGCAGAAGGAAAAGATTTTCGCCAGCAAGGCTACACAAAAAGGTTTCAGTGGACCGAAGCAGGGCCGGTTCGCCGAAATAGAAGAGCGGCTCGCAGAATACGTGCCAGAGCAGCGAGTGGCGCAGCGGCCAGTGACGACTGATCTGCTCAAAGTCTGGGCGATGCAGCTAGCCCTACAAACGGGGCTCACGTGGAGCGACTTCAAAGCGAGCAGGTGCTGGCTGTCAAATTTTATGAAGAGAAAAGGGTTTTCTCTTCGAAGGCGGACGGGGATATGCCAGAAGTTGCCCGAGGAGTATGAAGAAAAGCTGCAGTTTTCAGCGGTACGTTTTAAATTTGTGCTGCAGGAACGGCTACCATCTCGGCCAGACTGGAAATGCCGATCAGACACCGCTCTACTTCGACATGCCTGCCACCACAACTGTTGAAAAGAAGGGGGCGAAGCAAGTGCGCGTGTTGTCTTCTGGCCACGAAAAAACACGCGTCACCGCAATGCTTTGTTGCACCGCGGATGGACACAAGCTGCCCCCGTATCTTATATTCAGACGCAAGACGCTGCCAAAAGGAATCGTGTTTCCGAGTGGCGTGATTGTGCGCGCAAATGAAAAAGGTTGGATGACGACGGACTTGGTAGCCGACTGGATCGATCACGTCTGGCGCAAGAGACCCGGCGGCAGTTTGGGCCTGCGTGCGATGCTTGTGCTTGACGCGTTCAGGTGCCATCTCGACGAACGCATCAAGGACAAGCTCGCTGCATGCAACACCGACCTTGTCGTGATACCCGGCGGCATGACATCGCAGCTCCAGCCGCTCGATGTTTATTTAAACAAGCCGGTTAAGGACAGGATTCGGGCGCTCTACACCGAATGGCTTGTGAATGGCAGCCATGAATTCACTCCCAGCAACAGAATTAAGCGTCCCTCGCTGCAAGACTTCACTGGATGGGTGAAAGATGCGTGGTGCACGATACCGTCTGCCATGGTCAGCAAGGCCTTTAAAAAATGTGGTATATCGAATGCCATGGACGGCACCGAGGATGAAATGCTTTGGTCCGTCGACAGTGATAAGGAGTTGACTGACAGCGACGACGAGTGAAAACAATCTTGGCAAGATAAGCCGTTTCCTTTTGTGTGTGCGTGTGTGTGTTTTATTATCGCAACTTTAGCGCATCGAGATTAAACCTTTGTTTTTCCAAACTAGACAAAGTTGTATTAGTGTATGAAAGCGTGAGGTGCGTGGTACTTTTTTTTTTTTTTTTTTTGCAAAGGAAAACGGGTGCGCGTTACAATCAAGGAACTTTTTTTTTCGGGGGGGAAGGGTCATGAAAAACGGGTGCGCGTTACAATCGAGGGCGCTTTAGATTCGAGTAAATACGGTAGCTTGGTCAGTTCACGGCATTTATTATATGGTTCATCGGCAATGAAACTTGGCGGCGCTGAACAGCAACAGTGGTCCGAAAAACCCCCAGTAACATCACCACCAGCTCGCATGGCGTCAGCAGTAGATTATAAGATAGTGATGTCTACAGCAAAGAAAAATAAAATTTCTTCTGAAAGTGCAGGCAATTGAGCCAAGGACCGTCAGACTGAAAGGAGAGCATGCAACCCAGAGGCAACAAAACTGTGTTGCTTCTTGGCAAACAAAGGGGAACCTAACGTATGCTAATGAGTAGATGTTTCAGCAGAAAGGAAGGAATCTTTAATGAGCCTCGAAACAGAACTCATGATGAGAAAATGTTTTTACATTCAAGGCACACTCTCCAAGAGTTTTCCCATTGAAAAGTGTCTACAATTTTATTATGATTTACACTGTTTTCAATTTGTCTTTTGATGTAAAGGCAAAGAAGGATAAAAAGTGGTGCTCCCTTCACATCTCCAATGAAGTGTTTCGAGTAGTCATAAAATGGTGCCACAGCGTTCCACATCTCTTGGCCACTGCAGTAGGCCTCAGTACACTAAAACAGCCATCAACAATATGTACAGTCGCGAGTAAAAAAAAAAAAGATTAGCACTAGTGACGTACCACTGCAGCAATAGATAGTAACGTTCAGAGCTGCGGTTACGAACATGTCGATATCAAAAGTGCAAGGTGTGTTTGCAAATCACGGTGCCGCGCCAGCCACACAGATTATGCTAATCTTTTTTACTCGCTTCTGTATGTCACCAGGTCCTGAGCTGTAACAGCTTTGAGTGTGAGCGCTATGCTGTACTAAAACCATCTATTACTGCCTGGTTGACCTCCTTTCCACCTGCGTGCAATTGCTCTTGCACTCCCTGATCACAGTTTTCAACGTCAGGATACGTAAAATGAGTGCCACCCATGACTGAAAAACCTTCAACAGCATATCTAATAAAACTGTTGAATAATCGAGCTCTTTGGACACCAAGCTTTTCGTTGCACTGAAAAAATCTGGTACTTCAAAATTAGGCTGTCAGCCTCTTGCTGCTATCGCATTCTTTCAGCACACAATAAGATAACCCCGCAAAGCAAAAAAAAAAAAAAGGTTTCAGACCACTTTTGGAATACATCTATGAGTACTAAATGAATTTAAATAACACCATGTCAGGTTTATTTTTTTTTTGTGATGTTATGCATGCATTTTTTTTCCAATCCATTTTATAATATACTTAACTGTTATATGCCTGCAGCCATTCTGTAATGTTTTATGTTGCACTGCAGCTTGGCCCTGTTTTCTACACATTACTGTATTACCAATACATAGGTTACATTATTAGCTTTTAGTTGTACACACTGTCATGCACCCATGTCCAAGGGGCAATTTGTGCGTTTTAAAATAAACAATTAACAATGACCATAGCACACAGCTTGCGTCTTTGAAGATTTTTCAGATGCAATGAGCAAAAAACATTGCGCACCTTTTGACAAGGAGGTTGTTCCATTGGGAGTCCTTGGCAGCTTAGCACTGAGATGATGGCCATCTTGGCCACCTCCCCAGCTCTTTTCGAGTGGAGGGTCTAATCTCAGTTCCCCCAACGCTTCACAGAGCTGACTGATGGGACTGAACAGTGACTGCTCGTCTGATGCTGCAGGGGAATTCTCCAGAGACCACCGCTCAGAGACCACCTGGAATAAAAATTGGGATCGACATTATTAACTGTCACCTTAAACCCAGTTATACTAAGCCCAGGTATTTCAACTTTTTAAATACAAAAAATAGATGAGACAAGAGAGACCATACACAACTCAATGTCGTGTGCATGCCAGCAGATGCGCCACTTGTTTCCTAGCTTGTAAAGCATGAACGGGCTGCATCTGGTGCTTTACTCAACACTTTCTACGCACTTTAGGTCGTGTTTTGATGCTTACGTAGCATGAAATATTTAATAATTGTAGACCGGCACTCATATAAGCTTGAGTGTAAGACTTAGCATATCGTAAAATATTGGTAAAGTCAAAAGTTTTTCATGCCACACAATGAACTCCAATATGTTCCATGAGTTGACTTGTCATAGCTTACATTTTTGCAACAATATTTAGATATTTCAAAACACTGCCAGTCAAAATGTGCAAAATAGCCATCATCCAGCCACACGTGGGGCTGCATGCCAAGGCGCAAACTTAACAAGCAAGTCTGCACTGGCGGGCCGCAGTGCATGCCCCTCGCCCCTGCTGTGTATCCTTCTTGATTCTTGAACTTCTCGATTCTAGCCTCTGCTCCTCGCAGGAGAGGAAGGAAGAAAGGGCAGTGTTCATATCCCAAGGGAATGATGGTTAGGCAGAACGAGAGAGGGAACATAAAAGAATGACCAAATTCCTTATGTTTTGCCCAGGGCAGGTGTGAACACAAGCTTTTTCTATCCGGAGACGCTACAAAATTAAAGAGACACTCTTTTTCAGACTCCTTTGCGAAGTACAAAGGCCCAGCCAATTGAGAAAGTAGAGGCCAATTGAAGTTGCCACTTCACATCCACGGCTGAAAACTTCCAGCACCATCAGCAAGAAACCAGCATTTCTTGAGCAAATTGAAAAAAAAAAAAATCACAATGTTGGTGCTTCCAGTGGGCATTCAGGCATCCCCATGTCCGATATTATGCAAACACAGGATAGAAGCAATATGCTTAGTTAGCGTCATTGCGACCCCATAAGACTACATCCTAAGGCGGCCATTGCCACAGGCCACTCTCAAGTCTGCTGATCACAACCTTTGAGCAAATCAGCGTTTAAGAATAAGAAATACGGGGACTGTACAGAGCTTTGCAAACTAGTAAGAATAAAAGCTCCAAATCTGAATTACGGGTCTTTACATGCACAGGCAACAGGTGGGGAGAAGAAATAGACTGTTTCACCTGTGAGCGCCTGCTTCGTAAGTGATTTTCAAGTTTCTCCAAGCCCTCGGGAGAAGCCAGGTTACACCAACATCCAAGGAAGGGCCAGTATTCACTCCAAGGCACCCTCATCTCTTTGGCAAGGCCACTGGAAGGCAGTTGAAAAGCACGGATTTAACAGAAGAGTCATAGGCGTGTGCTGAGAGCAGTGGCATGTTTAAGGGAAAAAGGGGGAGGGGGATGCAAGGCCACTTCCTCCTCCCAGCAAAAAATTAAGAAATTCTGTACGAGAAATTCAACAAAACATCCATTTTTTTTAACTAAGAATGTCCTAGAAATGCATTGCTCTAGCAGAACCACCTCTTATAAACCATCCCTTCCAAGAGTCGCCCATAAATCTGCCTCTCGCAGAGACTCTCTTTCCTGATGTGAGAAGCCTTTAAAAGACAGTAAACGAGGCCAAACAAAAAGGTAGTCCAACATTTTAAGAGTTTCATTGCTACCATTGAAGTTTACAGTTTAATAAAAGCTACTACCAAACCTACCACAATTTTATAGGCATTCAGCATCCAAAACAGCCTAACAGCACAACCACTAGAGATATGCTAATTCCACAATGTTGTGAATCAAAAGCATAGCACCTTTCGTATCTGTTAGGCCCAATAAACCTGTCAGGTCCTGTGCTATCTAGTGATTAACGACTCAGCTTTGATAAGAAAAAAACGAAGAGTCTTAATCTGCGTGAACTAACAACTATATTTACAACTCTTACACTACGACGTTTCTGTCAACGTTCTTAAGTTGTTAAAAAAATCAGTCGTCTAACAAGTTTACAAAAAGCTGCCTCTGAAATAATAACAGCTTTACCATACCTGCTTGTAATTACAACTGCTGGCTTCCTGAATTTAATCCATGCCAAGTAACAGAAAAATGACATCTGCATTTGCTGTTATCACATGTTGGGAGAATTTACCACAGCAGTTGAGGTTCCCATCATTCTTACCAGTGCTTGAAGATTAATTGGAGTTATATCTGCTTAGCATCTCACCACAAAACTCTGCTAGAAAGAGTTTAGGCAAGCCTACCGGCCAATACATTCCAGACCCTTCTCAATGTCAGCAAGCCGCATGTTGTCCATTGGTGGAACTGGTGATTTCAGCCCGATGCTCCGCCGCTTTGGAGTTTTCCACTGGCGGTACATACTGCGTGCCTGGGCGAATGTTGGAGTACAATCAGCCCCAAAACCCGCTAATCAAATGCATACATGCGTAAACTTTCAGCACACATTGGCTCACTGGAAGAAGCCCAAGATGAAAAAGCCCTTTGAGCACGACGAAGTTCAAGGTGTATGTGTCTTATGTACTGTACACTCACTATGGACTAATTCTGCATGCCTGTAATCTGCCTGAACATATACATACAATGAGAGGAGAAGGTGTACTATACAGAAATCACAGGTGGTGCTAAATGCCTTTAGACAACAGTGGACCGCCCGAGTGCCACTTCAGAAAATAAGCGACCAAACCCGCCTGAATGAGATACGCTGAAATTAAACGATGGTGCCACCAGAAACTGCACTCCCTCAGTGGGCCCGTGGGCTCACTCCACTCTGTTCAAATTGGCCAACGAAATCCAATGGTAAAGTAAGCAACATAACCCATAAACTTTAGCAGTGTGCGAATAGTTGAAATTTCAAATACGAATCGAATATGTTTGTGATTCAATTCACATTCCATTCGAGAAATAAATATCTGAGAATGTCTGAATATTCGGCAGCAACCGAATACCGCCGACATTCATAAATCCAGCCGTGGCAAAACTATAATATCTGGGCAAATTATCTGAAGAAAGAGTTATATGGAGTTTAATGGCATAAAAATAACTAAGGCTATAATGCGATGATGAAGAAAGAGTTCAAAGTGTCAGCAAAATGATAACAAGGCACTGGAAATTACATAAAAACAAACCACTTCGTCCTGAAGTAGTAGCGTTTCGGAGGATCACTGCTTCCCATAGGGTACGTGTTCCATGTGTGTTCTCTTAGCAACTTGAACGTTGAATGAAAGAATTTACTGCAATGCGAACTAATGCAGCACGCGAACAGACATCACCTTTTGTTTAAGGGTGTCTGCAACCGATGAGAGAGAGCGCTGCTGGTACAGCTTTTGCGGAAACCCTCTTTTTCATCCAGAATGGTTACAAGATGATGCAGACTTTCAATTCATTTTGATCAACCCAGGCAAGGATTCCACGAGAACACCACGGGGAAGAACAGAGATCGCCATACACCGCACAACGTTCACTGTTAGCTGTACTTCAGAAACGCATGCTGCATATGCATTCGTGCATCCTACTGCCTCACAGCATTTCAGCACAGTAATCTCGCTCAAATTTCGAAAAAATTTTCCACAGTACCATAATATGACTGGCAAGCCACGATTCAGCCACCAGCCTTTCAATCAACGCACTCTGTAATCAATTCATTCCCAATGGGTCTGGCTTGAGAAAGGTTCTTGATGACCTGTACCTCCATGATTGTCCAGTATGTTGCCTAACTGTGTGGTATGTTACCAGGTGCGCAAGTCGTGTGCTATAGAGCTTTTTATATGCTTAGAACAACAGGACTGATTCTCCAAGAAGCGTAGAACATTGTGAAGGTTAGCTTTATGACGCACCCAATACACAAAAGGCATTTTAGCAAAAGTCAAATTTCATTGCCGTTGCCTTTTCGGGACCATGAAATGGATTCAAAGCTGCTGGTAAATGTGTCCATCCGTCCGTGACATCATAGACGACAGACTAACCAGCAT
Source organism: Amblyomma americanum (assembly GCF_052857255.1). NCBI lineage: Eukaryota > Metazoa > Arthropoda > Arachnida > Ixodida > Ixodidae > Amblyomma > Amblyomma americanum. Next base: position 182,102,718 of record NC_135500.1, read on the forward strand.
AGCTCAGTGTTATGCCAATGGCACAGAACCGGGAAACATGCCCTCAACAGCTGTGCTGAAAAATGTGTTTCAGCTAGAGCCCTAACTTATGTACCATAAATCCCGGTATACCAGAGACTATAGCATTTTAAAATAGAATTTTAGGATTTGCAAATTATCTGTAGGTGGGGACTATACAACATTTCTTTTATTTAAATATCGCACAATTTAAAGTGAAATGCCCAATGCGATTCCATGTATTGGGGGCAGACAATCTAGCAATATTTTTGTTTTTTCAGCCAAAACTGACCCCTGTGGACCATACACAGGGTGCTGACTGTATAGCAGAAGTTAAGGTAGCTACCGGAACACAGAGAAAGGCTACAGCCCAAAGTGTGGCAAATTCGCACCTCAGTGGGGGACATGGGCCCAGCAGCAGCCATGACACTAAGCGACGAGTCCCGTGGGCTTGTCACCGGACTGCCACGCATGGGTGATGCCTCAGGTGAGAAGGGCTCTCCAATTGTGGGCGCCATTGAGTTGTCTTCAGAACGCAGAACTGGCACAAACACGCGTTCTGCCAAGCGTGAGGGGAGAAAAAAAAAAGAATAGTGATAGTTGCTCAGCCTCTGAACACGAACCACTTTCGTTCTAATCAACAGTCGCAGCAACCTTGGCCATAGCAACCCATTAAGACAAGATTTATCACATGGCTGCACACAACTACACCGACCTCACACATTGATGCAGTTAAAAAGAGTCTCTAACACATTTCTACTTTTTAAGGATTTGGTTCTGCCTCTCGCATGAAAGGAGACAGAGCCAACAGCTGAGCTTGTTTGAGGCTCACAGGGTGCGTCAGTATGGAGGAGGCCAGGCTTTCGAGTGTACTCTCACCTTCAAATAATGAGTCAATCCTCCTCCTTAATTCAGCACTTGCAGATGGCAGCCGGTCACAAATGATCTGGAAAAATGGGAGGCATGCACTAGCACTTGAGGCTACAACCAGAAGAAGAAGAAAAAAAAAAGAAGCCAAAAATGTGCACAATGAATTAACTGTAGATTTACTGCATGTTTTCTAAGAAAGCACATAAATAATATGAAAATCAACAGAAGGAAAGCAGTACATAACACTTTCTTGCACCAAACTTGAGAACAACTTGCACATCTAGCAAGTTACAATAAGACCTCATTAATATGAACCCTGCTAATTCAGAAATCCGCATAAATCAGACTGCCAGTGTGGTCCCGGCCATACTCCATGAAGTCGATGGCTTTGAACACTTGTTAATTTGGATGGTGCAGGCCTGGCACTCGTCAATTCTGACAGGTTCCTGACCAGATGTCTACGTATGACCGGCACAGCAAGGAATTGTTCAAAACAGACCCCCTCAAGCCTGAATTGCACAGTGTAGTGCTGCACGCACACCTCCAACATGCACACAACAGCAGGCACTACGAGGAGTTGAGGGGCCTGCCTCCAAAAAAAATCTGGACTGTTTTGTTTTGTTTTTGCTTTTCCAAAATCCGGACCAGCCTGTGTCGATGGTGGCCATGAGCCATTGATTATTGGCGCGTCACTGGGTTTTTTCTTTTTTTCTCACCGCTCTTGAGACAGTGTACATCTGCCCCTGCTTCTGCCCATGTTTCTCCATTTTTCCAGTATGCGCGCTCATCACGTGCCATTCGCCGTTTGCGTGGTGGAGCTTCCTCACACGCGTCTGCATGTGAACAGGCTCCACCACTAGCTGTCACACCTTAAAGGGTATTGCGGAGGCTCATACCGTTTTGGAGCAGTTCTGATTTGAAACACCAGACAGTGCGCACACAATAAAGAGATGATGAAACTGTGAAAAATAGCCACAGCCGCACAGTTACCTCAAAAGCTTGTGGTCTTGTACCAAATAAATTTACTGTGATGCAAATGGTTTTTGGCAGTATATTAAGGTCATCTGGTAATTCAATCAAACAACTTTTTTCCGTCCACTGAGGTCTGCATTAACCTGCTTTCACTTTACTGAGAAAAGCCTTTCTTGCGAAACGGAATGAACAGCTACAGGGGTTCTAAAAAAACTGAGATAGGAGTCCCTTGTATTCTGTCATGCATGCAACCCCGAGTAACTTTTTCCCCTTGTAACCCCCCAACCATTGTATCTTCTTGTTTGTGGAGATAAACTCAAACCTCATGAAATGAGCTAAGGAGTACTTCAGAACACATGCACTCCACAAGTTTTTTTTTTTCTTCCCAAGGATAATTTATCATATAAAATGACCACCTGCAAAAGAAGCCTGGAATGAGTGTTACTGCTCACCTGTTGTGGAGTTTGTCCTTCCTTATTGAGCCTGCTGCGGTCACACTCAGGCAATGCTACAAGCAGCTCAACTGCTTCAAAGCACCCAAACTTGCATGCAAAATGAAGTGGTGTCTCACAACGCTAAGAGAGAAAAAAAGAAAGAATAATGTTTACAGTGTTTAAGACAATGCCCCTTCAAACTGAGCATAAATGCTGCATTAAGAAGGCAGGAAGTATAAGCACAGCAATGAGGCTGTACTAATGCACTGATGTGAGAAAGGGGGATGAAGCTGATCCTAAATATGCTGGCTGCAAGAAGGGTACACAAGACCAAAGAGTGGCTGCCCTCACCGATCCCCCCATGGAACAGATGGTGCCTAGCATATACTCCAGAGGCCAGAAACTACAGATGGTGAAGCTCACTGCTATTTCATTCATTCCTCCTTTCTTGTCAGTAGACATGACCCCCGGGACTTTTTGTAGTCTTGCAGTGGTATTCTGAGAGCCTAATTCACCGTTTGTTCTGCAGGAGAGCCCCGCGCTTGGGGGTTGTAATCCTCAGATTCAACCGCGAGTGTTGGCTATGCTACAGTACAATACCAATAAAAAGGACACAAAGCACTCTGCTTTTAAAGACTTCCAAATGCAGATTTTCGGCATGCACCTGATACATATCTCAAGCGCAACTGTAAAAAGAACTCTAACGGAATGCATATTCAGTAAAGCAGCAATACGAAATGTGAACAGTGCCTTACTCCCTTATCTGGTGTGTTCAGGTACAAATCTAGAAGAAATGCTGTCCGCCGAGTCCTAACATCGGAACTGTCATCTGGGTACAGCAGCTCGAGAAAGTGTGGATCCTGCAGTGTCTCGAGCAGCAGTCGCACCAATTCAGGCTGCCCCTTTGCACACGAAACATGCAAGGCATTGTACCTGTAGCCTTCCTGCACAAAAACAACACAGCCCCAAGACAACAGCTGGATCACTTCCATGCAGTAACCTGGAATGCCAAAAGGTTCAAACATGCAAAAGCAATGTAGTGTGTAATTCTTTTTTATCTTTTCATCAAAAGAGAATCATCCTTTTTCAAAACTGAATCCAAGACCTCTAGTCAGCTTGAAACAGACCAGCCAGACATGTACAAAAAAATTCACTCATGTTTCAAACCGCAGTTAACCAGCTTTAGTGAACTAAAACCTTTGCAATTTCCACAGCTTTATGCATAAACACGGTGTCAGCACAAAACAGATGCATGTGAAGCTACAAGGGATATCAATACCAGAATACTTTGTTGCATTTCACAAAAGAGCAGGAAAAGCAAACAAAACAGATGCATGTGAACCTACAAGAGGTATCAATACCAGAATGCTTTGTTGCATTTCACAACTTTCCAAGACTGTGCATTATATGATTATATGAGCAAGAAAAGCAAAAATATATGAGCAAAGCCATTGAATGGCAACACAAGTTAAAGGCAGTAGAAAAAGAAAACCCCCCCAAAATATGAGTAATTTTAGCACATCAATGAATTTCACCAGAATCCTGGACAGGTGCTTTCTATGTGCGTGCCTCCATAAATAAGAGTGAATAAACTGGCACCTGCAGTATGGTTGGCGTGTCACCACTTCCAACGAGGTAACGTGGATTGGACCAGACATTCTGTCTGAAGAAGTTTGCATCCCCCGCCTCAATCGCCTTGCGAAGCTGGACCAGGTCTTGGCTCTTTGGTGCTCTGTAGTTGCTGCTCTTCTCTCCAACAAGTGCTGCTGAAAGCAAAGGCAACCATACACATGCACAGACCATTGCCTATACAGCAGTCATAAACACATGATGAGGGGTGGTGATTTGCGCTTGTTGGTTCATCACAGAAGAAGAAATATGCAGCGTAAAAAAATGCATGTTTGTCCTTCTTCTGTCGTCCCCGAGTTTTTTTCCCCTGCACATTCCCTCTTCTGTCCCAAACACATGCTTACTGGACTGCTGTGAAAAAGTTCCATGTGCACCAAACAGTTTGACAAGTAGTAATTAATATGAGGGCATGCAGAGAGCACTTATGCAAACGCCTATAGCACTACCCTGTAATGGTAGTCACATCTAGACCGAAGAGCACTAAGATTTACATAAAGGTTACGCCAAGAGAACTCTACAAAGCCATTTAAAAGGAATGGAAGTTTTTTTTTTTTTTTTAAGTGTTTAACATCCCAAAGCGACTCAGGCTATGAGGGACGCCATAGTGAAGGTCTCCGGAAATTTCGACCACCTGGGGTTCTTTAGCGTGCACTGACATCGCACAGTACACGGGCCTCTAGAATTTCGCCTCCATCGAAATTCGACCGCCGCGGCTGGGATTGAACCCGCGTCTTTTGGGTCAGCAGCAGCAGAGTGCCATAACCACTGAGCCACCGCGGCGGCAAAAGGAATGGAAGTATAACATGATGACGTTTCCTTAAATGCCCCCAAAGGAAGTAATGTGACAGCTTCCTCCTGGGGTGCTCAGTTGGATCTAAAGGATAAAATGCTTCCATTGAAGAAGTTGTAACATTTAGAAAATGAAAGAAGCAAATGGTTTTGCCTCAGCACAATTGGTTGTTACCACTACCAAGGTCTACCTAAAAAGTTTTCACATACGTATGTGCTGGAGGCCTTCTCTACACCAATGAAGCCAATCGAAAACTGCATGAAGCTACATCCCAAACAAATTGCTTCCCATTATCGCACTTCTCTGCTTTGTTTCAAGCAAAAGGAAGAATCTGCCAATATACGTTTTGCGCTCCAGTCAATCAGACACATGGCTCTCGGCTTGTAAGTGCAATATCGCACCCACCTGCAGTGGACTCGGAAGAGTCTGTGGTCTCTACAGGTGCTACTGCAGGCTGTATGCTGAAAGCTGCTGCCTCCTCCCTTGAGCTGAACGCCTTAAATCGAGCTCCACGATACTTCTTGACACAGCGCAGCGCCAAGTTGCGATCCACAAAAACCAAGGGTAACTCTGGACAAGAGGGAAAGAAAGAGTTCCAAGTGTAATTGCCTCGAACTCTCAACAGCAACAAATTGTAAGCACGTGAACAAGAATACTGCTTACGTTAATCCTGTATTATGTAGCACGTAGCACAACACACTCTGGTGTGGCGGAAAAAAATAATGAAAGCTATGCATATTGCGCAAGTCCAAGTGTCAGTTGGTTTGGTTTTACAGGATTTAACACCCCAAAACTACTTGAGGGGAGTCGTAGTGGAGGACTCTGGATAACGTTGACAAACTGGGGTTCTTTAATGTGCACTGACGTTGCACATATGGGCCTCCAGCATTTCGCCTCCATCGAAATGCGACCGCCGCGGCCGAGAGCGAACCAGCGTCTTTCGGATAACCAATGATCCACCGCGGCGGCTGATGTGTTAGTAGGTGCACGCCACATTGACAGGAGAAAATGCTGGTCCACTCTAGATGCACTAAACAAGCAAGACCGCGATGGCTTCACGACCCTCGAAGTGCCGTGCTTCGATTCGCATGAGGCTAAGTTCACTGGGAACCCAGACAGCAGCACCTACCGTCGTCATCGCACAGAGTCATGCCAGTGCCCAAAGCAACGCCGAAGTATGCCACAGGTGCTGCTTCCCTTGATGTTCCGTTCACTTTGCACGCCGGAGACTGATCGGAGGCAACAGCGACGGTAGCTGTCCCGTCCACAGTCAGCCCTCCTCCGGCTTCGTCTTCTTTCGTCGTGCCCATCGCAAACACCATGGCCAGATCGGAGAACTTTTAAATCATTACTGCCACCGCTTGTCTCTGCTGTCCAAAGCGGCGTGGCGCTAGCCTGCAACCATCAGAGCGGTGCTGGCATCAACAAACCAATTAAACAGCTCCCATGTATAAATTGCAATAACTAGCATAACGTTCGACAAAAAAGAAAAAGAAGCGATTCGTCGCTAAAACCCCAAACACAACAGGCGAAGTTAAAGCAACGTTCACCGTACAAACATAAAGCCACTAAGGCACAACCCCTGCGCCTCACACAGACCGTCTGTTGCAGCTGTGCCAATTTCGCTACTTGCACAGAACGCGGTTAGCCGCCGAGGTGAAATAAGAGACGGTCATGTCTAGATTCGAAACTTTTCCCACTACGTGTCACACGCAACAGAAGCAAGGTGTTTCGAACAGTGCAGCGCTTGGTGGCTTGAAAAACCTGTCCAACGGAGGTAATTCAACACAATAAAATTCCAACTATACCAGCCTACAGAATTCAAACAGGATTTAAGCTCGCTAGACGACGACTTCTCGCGGGCGCGCAGCGAGCGCACGTTCCCCACTCACCTTTGGCAAACCTTACATATCGCCTCGAATATGAACTACTCCTGAAGATTCCCTAGGCTATGCATGTAGGTACGACTTCGTTTCTTTTTGTTCGTTTTTTTTCTTCGTGTCAAGCACAGCCAGCGACAGAGAAGGCGCTGGCACAGCGCGCATAGTGTACTACAGTCTACATTTGACGTTCTCGATCGTACTACTTTCATGCAATATGGCGGAACTGTGAAGCCGTTGAAGCCCGGCCGCATTATGCCAGTGCCGATTTTTCTCCTTAATCTGCGAAAATGACCGTAATAAAATCAAAATTGCTTTACTAAGTGTTTAAACTCGACGCAAGCTTCACAACTTGAGTCGCACTTGACGCCACTACAGCTTTGTTTCGCAGAGGAATGTCGACAGCGGACAGCGATTGACCAGCGCCTTGCCAGTACTACTAGTACACCGCAGCCAGCGTTTTTAAAATCCAATGGTAACTCTATAAGTGTGCTGTTGTCGGTTTGAACAACTTTGTTCTATGACACAGGTTCTTCTCCTCCGCTGCGCTTAGCGAATTGTAAGCGAAGTGTATTCCTTGTACACCGTTCTCTTTTCAAAGGCCGCAAGGCGGTAAATTCAAACACTGCAAAGTCGCGTAGCTTTGTCACTGTGTCCACAAAGGATGTTCAGGTTAAAAACAGATTAGGTTTAGTCACTATGCAGGCGCTCAAAACCGCCATCGAAAATTTATTTACAGCGGCATAAAAGTTGAGGGGATTGTAAAACCAGGCACTGGTAAAACCTAACTCCTGCGCTCTGCTGCCGGGCGTGTCACTGTCAAGAAGTTCGCATCGGAAAATCGGAACATGCGCATACAACAGGCGTGCGATGTCAGCGCACGTTAAAGATCCCCAGGTGGTCGAAATTATTCCGGAGCCCTCCACTACGGCACCTCTCTCTTCCTTTCTTCTTTCACTCCCGCCTTTATCCCTTCCCTTACGGCGCGGTTCAAGGGTCCAAGGATATATGAGACAGATACTGCGCCATTTCCTTTCCCCCCCAAAACCAATTATTATTATACAATAGGTGAGAGGCGGAGCTCCGTATTTGTTTTTTTCTAAACACCACATTCTAACTAATTTATGGGTTGCATTCCCCATAAAAAATTTTTACTGCCTTCTCTTTGAGCGCGAACACTGCTGCTATGAAGAGAGGGGCCGAGACTACCGAAACGCGAGCACCTGGCAACGTGAAAAGACTTTTACTCCTCCGACAGGAGGACCGTGGCTAGCTGGTGGACGAGGGCGCCTGACACCAGCCACACCCGCTAATGGGAGGAGATTTTCGAGTGTACTTGCCCCACAGGTTTTCTTTTTTTTTTTTGCTGTGTGCATTATAATGGAACCGGACCCAAACCTCGGATAAATGTCCCTTCCGTGCTCTTAGAACCACATAAATTTGTCTCCCTCGTCGCTGCCTACTTTAGGGCCCGGTTTCCCTCGTATAATCAGGCAGTCACTCAGTCAGTCTTTATTCTTAGATCTTGTAGTACTCCATATATGTCTGTTGCAATCCAGGAAGATGCCGCCAACTTTCCGCGGTCAGGCTGACCGAGCCGAACTATCAGACGTGTCAACAGTTAATGCTGCCAACGTCACAGAGACCGGACTAGGGAGGTCGTCTAAGCTCTGAGCACAGGGAGTGCTGAACATATGGGCGTTAGGGAGCGTATACATATGTGAGCGGCCAGGCGGCGGTGCGACTACGTAGCTGCATAGTGAGCAGCGTACGCGTCGTCTCGCGCTCAGCGAGGGGCTGAAAATCTCTTCTGCATTTCTTAAAAAACCCGCTGCGGTGGCTCAGTGGTTAGGGCGCTCGGCTACTGATCCGGAGTACCCGGGTTAGAACCCGACCGCGGCGGCCGCGTTTCGATGGAGTCGAAACGCAAAGGCGCCCGTGTGCTGTGCGATGTGAGAGAGAGAGAAACGCCTGGCCAGACAGAGATGCCAGGCTGCCGAGGGTAACAGACGACGCATAGCCGCCGATATGGAGCCTATGGAAGACGTCAGTAAACGGGAAACAAAAAAAAAACCGGATACGAAGGCTTGTCGCGCGACTGATCACACAATTCGAGTTTCCGAAAAAACAAGCACACCCAGAGAAACGTACCTCTCACTACGTATATCCTGGCATAGCCGAGCTAAGCCACTGTTTCTTCTCTTTTCCCTGCAAAGACGTCTGAAAAAATTGAAAATTTGTTTAACGTTCTTAATAGCTGCGAACCCGTATTCCTTCACTCGGCAAAAAAACAGCGAGCTCTAAAAAGCAAGCTTTCAGGCATTGTCCCGCTTTTAATCTGCAGTTCGACAACAAGTTATGCAGTCCACAAGTAGCGTTATACGGTGAATTGACTGAATAAATATGAACGCGCAGGTATAGCCAACCTCGGTTTGTTGACACATTCCATCCGATGCGGGCGGTCTGAAGGAGTCGAGTAAATGAGTTGGCTGAACCAAACATTTTCCAGTACTAATACGTTCTATGAGCACTCACACTAAGTTTTTGTGCCGTCCGACAGCTCGTTATTCAAAGCGAGAACTGGAGAAGCGTCTTGCAGCCGGGCATCAGCACGCCGGCAGCCGTCGGAACGAGAAGGCCGGCGATGGCGAAATGGCCAAATATGGCGGCGCCCATGCTACTGCTGCTGTTGCTGATAGGAAGAAAGAAAAGTGCACGGGCTTGCCTACTGGCTCAAGTAGAGCCACGCTCGCTGCCGCGCGCTGAAAGTAGGAGAGTTAAAGGATAGGAGAGCAAAGATAGAAAGAAAAGGCGCGCGCTATTAGGCCCCGGGCCGATCCCGGAGGCAGTGCAATACCGGGCCGACCTGTGCCAGAGGGCTTCAAGCCAAGCACTCCGCCATATTCCAAAAATAAGTGTAATATCTTGGGTCCAAGGACCCGCATCAAATATTAAATCAGGTATCAGATCCGATATCAGGTATCAGATCAGATCAGGTAAATCGTCTATATACACATACACCCCCCGCAAGGCGACACCTCCTCTCCCTCTACCCCAGCGGAGCTCATCTGGTGGAGCGAGCGTTTTTATGGAGCAAAGGCACCCGTGTGCTGTGCGATATTAGCGCACGTTAAACATCCCCAGGTGGTCGAAATTATTCCGGAGCCCCTCATCTACGGCACCTCTTTCTTCAGTCCTTCTTTCACTCCCTACTTTATCCTTTCCCTTACGGCGCGGTGCAGGTGTCCAACGATATATGAAACGGGTACTGCGCCATTTCCTTTCCCCAAAAAACAATTATTATTATTATTATTATTATTATTATTATTATTATTATTATTATTATTATTATTATTATTATAATGGAGCGAGCGGTGTCGACGGCGGCGCCACAGGTTTGAGCGCGGCTGCTGCGTTGCTAGGCAACGGCGGCTCAAGGTCGTTCGTGGGCCACGGCATACGGCTGAAGTGCGACCACGCGACGAGCCGAGCTGGCTGGCCGGTTGGCGTGGCGTTGCTTTCGCAACAATAATTTCGACCACCCACTGACGTGCACTGGCATCGCACAGCCCACGGACGCCTTTGCGTTTCGCCTTAAATGAACAATGCTTCAGTTTTCTGCGCATTATGTGATGGCCGGATGTCATCATTAATGGCGATTTTGATATCTTCATTCTCTCAGGAGAAATTAAAATTGGTTTTGGGGGAAAGGAAATGGCGCAGTAACTGTCTCACATATCTCATGGACACACGAACCGCGCCGTAAGGGAAGGGATAAAGGAAGGAGTGAAAAAGAAAAGACGTGCCGTAAAGGAGGCCTCCGGAATAATTTCGACCTCCTGTGACTTTAATGTGCACCGACATCGCACAGCAGACGAACGCCTTATGCGTTTCGCCTCCATCGAAACGCGGCCGCGGCGGTCGGGTTCGAACCCGTGTACTCCGGCTCAGTAGAAGAGCGCCTTAACCACTCCGCCGTGATTTTGAAAATGCGTCAGCCTCAAGTGCGCGCTTGAAGAACATCAGAACTCGACAATATCTGCGTTGGCGGAGACTATTCTTGACATCTTTTCGCAGATTTAGCCCTCAGATACAAGTGCTGGGCTAAGCTGTCTGATCAGTGCATGCCGCTGGCGCTCAAATTATAGTATATATAATGCATTGTCTTTATCTTATATTCAATATTGACATTCAATTTGGCCAACAACTGACACAAACCTAAATTAAACGTAATCCTAAACAAAGTTGTGCGTTGTTACGTTTGGAGACGCCAACATGCCAAGAATATTAAAGCCACTGGGACTCATCAATCTACCGAGGCTTCAAAGGGCCGTCGATGTGGTTGCAGCGCTACGAGTGCAGGTGGTGGCGTCTACAAGGGTCATTCCCCCCCCCCCCCCCCTGCTGTTTAAGGGGTGAAACGGCTCCCCGCTGTCTGAGAAAGGCTTTAGTGAACCTGTCTTTTGTTCTCAACGCCGGACCAACCCGGGACATTTTTCTCCCGGAGGGGACGGCGGGGGAGCCGGCGAGCGGCGGAACTGCAAATCAGCCGTGACAAATGCGGCCGGGTTTGGCTAAGCCAACGTCTCTGGAATCTTCGTGCTTCGAAAACAACTTCGACTTGGACTGTGCTTTCCCACGCTCTACGTGACAGCTTCTGCGAACTGCGGTGGGATCCATTCGCCCCCACACTACCGCTGTGAAGTGCAGGTGACTGACCTTCAACGCTCTCAATGGGACCCCCTTCGTGCTATTCATCACTGAAGCCTGGACAGCGCGGACACTAATCTGCCAGAAGTGGCAAGAGTGTGTGGATGGGGGCGGACCCGGAAGACTGGACACGTGATCTACATCACAGTGATTCGACGCATTTTTAATGAACTAGATTCCCCAACTAGGGACCTGGGGACAGCGGACCCTATTTAAGCAGCGATCTGGCGTGTGTTCGCCAGCTCCCGATTCACTCTTTCAATCTTTGTATAAATGTAAATAAACCCTTCAGTCTCTCCTTCACCTCGAAGACCCTCTCATCTCTTCGTCAACCCCACTACAGCAGTCTCCCGATCCGGAACCCGGGGACACCGACCTTGGCGAGAGACGGCACAGGCGAACCAGGGGCCCGCATCTAACAACTGGTGGCAGCGGTGGGATCGACCATGCGGCGTGGTGTTGCTTCCGTGGGTGAGTGCTTGAACTTTGCTTGAGATTCGCCAGGCTTCAATTGTTTGGGTTAATACATTGAACTGCTGGGAATCGAGGGAAGTTGTTCAGTGAGACAAGTGTGTGTAGCTCACGTCAACAGTTGTGCAGCAAAGTTCAAGGCTCGGAACAGTAAACATGGATCTAATGAAGTTGCTAAGGTCAGATTTGCTGTCATTGTGTGAAGAGTTGGGTGTAGATGTAGAGGAGAAGATGAAAAAGTCACACATTTGCACATTGCTCTTGGAAACGGCCAATGAAGAAACAGTTAGCGATACGTGGGAACTCCTCAAAGCGGAGCGAAAGAAAAAGGAAGATGAGCGAAAGAAAGAGGAAGATGAGCGAAAGAAAGAGGAAGATGAGCGGGAGCGAAAGAGAGAGGAAACTGAGCGCCAACGGCTAGTGGCCGAGCGAGAGGAACGGGAGCTCAGAAGGTTGCAGCTTGCGAATGACCAAAAGAAACTGGAATGTGAGAGTTCGAGAGGCATGACTCCAGAGAGAGTGAGTCAGGCCGAATCGTTTCCTATGGACAGATTGATGCAGCCGTATAAGATTGGCGAGGATCTTGGTTATTACCTCGTGAATTTCGAGAGGACGTGTGAGAAACGGGGTTACGCTAAGGAGACCTGGCCACAAAAGCTACTAATGGTGTTACCCTGTGAGGCGGCCACTATAGTCGCGAGGCTTGACGCGAAAGATGCCGATGACTACGAGAAGGTGAAAGCGAGTTTGCTAAGAAAGTACCGACTTTCGGCAGAAGAATTCCGACAGCGGTTCAGAGGTGCCAGCAAGAGAAGCAGCGAGAGCTATGCAGAATTCGCATTCAGTTTGAAGGCCAACCTTACAGAGTGGTTGAAGGGCGCGGAGGCATATGACACCAAAGATAAGGTTGTCGAATGTGTAGGCCTCGAGCAGTTCTATAACAGTATCCCTGAGGCCGTTAAGTTATGGGTGCAAGACAGAGAAAATGTGAGCACAGTGGAGAAAGCTGCAGAACTAGCGGACGAATATGCAACACGGAGAAAGCTGAGTTCCGAGTCAAGCGAGTCTGAAAAGAAAGCGTTCGGTTTAAGGAAGCGTTTCATTCCCAAAAATCGATCGCAATTTAGGAATCGCGAGACAGTTGAGGGCATTAAACAGGCCCCAGAAAAAACTGAGGATCGTGCCAAGCAGGCCGGAGCTCAGAAAGCATTGACGAAGGAGTTCGAGGCCAGGAAGCCGTTCCGTTGTTTCAACTGTCAGGAAACTGGACATATTGCAGCAAGGTGTACGAAGACGCGATTAGCTTTCTCATATGCCAACGACAGTGATGAGAATTTGGAACTTCTGCGTCCATATATTCACGAACTCCAAGTAAATGGAAAATTGTGCAGGGTCCTTCGGGACAGCGGGGCAACAATGGACATTGTTCACCCCTCATATGTCAAGGAGGAAGACTTTACTGGGGAAGTAGCATGGATAAGACAGGTACTAGAAAATCAGAGTGTGTGCCTCCCTATGGCAAGGGTGGTGATTTCCGGCCCGTTCGGCGAGCTAGCGACAGAAGCCGCCGTCTCGTCGGCTGTTTCATTGCAGTACCCGTATCTATTCTCCAATAAGTCAAATCAGCTGCTTTGCGATCGAGGTCAGAAGCTGGCTGAGGGGACAGTGAAAGCCCTGACTAGGTCCAAATCACGCGAGCTTGCTTCCAAGCTTAGGTACAGCCAGGAATCAGAGGCAACTGGTGAGAGGGAGGGAATTCCCGAGATTGCGGAACCAAGCAAAGAAAATGCAGTTCGAGCACATGAACAGCAGCAGGAACCTGTTACCGAAGGTAGCCCCATCGATGCCAGCCTACAAGAAGCGTGCAGTCCAGACTCCATGTTATTGCCCACCTCCCTGTGCATGGATCGCTTGTTGCGCGTTGACAGAGACTCCTTAATCACAGAACAGGAAAGAGACCCTAGCTTGTCAAAGTTACACTTCACAGCCAAGGAGGGTATTGCTAGGCGTAACGTGACATTGCACCACAAAGGCGGATTGCTGTATCGCCATTACAGGGACAAAAAGGGGAAGACGCTTGATCAGCTGGTCGTGCCTGAAAAGTACCGCTCTGACCTTTTAGGCCTCTGTCACGGAAACAGTTGGTCAGGGCACTTAGGTGTAAACAAAACGAAGGAAAGGCTGCTTGGGGAATACTACTGGCCGGGATGTTTCCGAGATGCTGAACGCTACGTGCAGTCATGCGACGCGTGTCAGCGCACCGGAAAACCAGGAGAAAGATGGAAGGCCCCGCTAAAGCTGGTGCCGCTTATCTCGGAGCCTTTTCGACGTCTGGTCATTGACACCGTCGGGCCACTACCCAGAACTAAGTCAGGCTATAAGTACGTACTCACTATGATATGCCCTGCTACCAAGTTCCCGGAGGCGGTGCCGCTAAAGGAGCTTAGCTCGGCAGAGATAGTGGACGGTCTCCTGTCCGTTTTCGCTCGAATTGGCTTTCCGGCAGAAATTCAGGCTGATCAGGGGACAGTTTTCACGAGCGCACTCACAACCACGTTCTTACAGAGGTGTGGGGTGAGGTTGATTCATAGCTCCGTTTACCACCCTCAATCGAACAGCGTCGAGAAGTGGCACTCAGTGCTCAAAAGAGTGCTACGTGCTTCCTGCTATGAGCACAAAGACGATTGGGAAAGTTGCCTCCCGGCAACGCTGTTCGCCCTGAGAACAGTACCGCACGAAGCGACGGGCTTCACTCCTGCAGAACTAGTGTACGGAAGGGCTCTTCGTTCCCCGCTTAGGATGCTTAGAGAAATGTGGGAGGGGACAGGAGAGAGTCAGTCAGTAGTGGAGTATGTGTTGCAGTTACTAAACCGGCTGAGTGCCACACGAGAACTAGTGGATCGAAATCTCAAAACAGCTCAGGACACGGCGAAGAAGTACTACGACAAGAATGCTAGACTGAGAACCTTCAAGACGGGGGATCGTGTGCTTATTCTCAGGTCCGCACGCAAAAATAAGATGGAAGTTCACTGGGACGGGCCAGTGGAAGTTTTGGATCAGATTTCAGAAACCAACTACACTTTGAAAATGCCAGGGAGAGGACAGCAGATAAAGATCTATCACTGCAATTTAATGAAGCCCTATGTAGAAAGGAGCGGGGTTGTAAACATGGCCGTAAATATCCCCGAAGAGCTACAAACCGAAAACCCTGAGTGGAAAGGCAGCATGAAAGAAAATGCTACCAACAGCATAGAGGAAATCGTGTCCCGATCCGCGAGCACCATGGATCTAGAACAAAAGCAACTCCAAGAATTGAGGCAACTGCTGTGCGAATTCCGGAGAGTTTTAGCGACCGGCCGGGGAAGACAAATCTCATCACGCATGAGATAGAGCTAACTTCGACCGATCCAGTAAGATCAAAAGCCTACAGAGTTTCTCCAAGGCAGAAAGAAATAATTGAGGCGGAGATAAAGCACATGCTGGAACTTGGCGTGATAGAGCCAGCAGAGAGCGACTACACCTCCCCGCTGATACTCGTGGAGGCACCAGGCAAAGATCCGCGACCTTGCGTGGACTACAGGAAGCTGAATACCATAACAAAGGACCAGCTGTACCCGATACCGAACATCGAAGAAAGGATCGAGACAGTTAGCGCGGCACAGTACATCTCCACCCTTGACCTGGTGAGAGGGTACTGGCAAGTCCCCCTCTCGGAAAGCGCGAGTCGGTATGCAGCATTTATTTCTCCCATGGGGGTATTCCGACCTTTGGTGCTCAGTTTTGGGCTAAAGAATGCACCTTTTAGCTTTTCAAAGCTAATGGACATCATCCTCAAGGACATGCAGGATTTCGCGCTGCCTTACCTTGACGATGTGGCCATTTTTTCTAACTCTTGGGAAGACCATGTTTCCCATCTCAGGAGGGTACTGACGAGTTTGAGGGACGCTGGGCTAACCATTAAGGCCGAAAAATGTAGTTTTGGCTGCTCGCATGTCACCTATCTTGGTCATGTTGTCGGTAGAGGGACGAGGAGACCGTCAGACCTCAAGATAGCCCCTATCGCTGAATTCCCGCAGCCCCGAACTAAGACTGATGTACGGTCATTTCTCGGTCTGGTGGGGTACTACCAAAGGTACATACCCAACTATTCACAGCTAGCAAGTCCTTTGACCGATGCGCTTCGCAAAGAAAAGCCGAATAGCGTTATCTGGGACGCAGCAAAAGAAATTTCGTTTCAGAGCTTGAAGAGCGTGCTGGTTTCGCGGCCCGTGTTACGCGCGCCGGACTACAGCAAGGAATTCGTGGTCCAGTGTGACGCCAGCGACCGGGGTATGGGGGTCGTATTAAGCCAAGTCGGAGACGACAATGAGGAGCACCCTATCCTTTATGCCAGCAGGAAGTTAACCGTAAGGGAAGAAGCCTACAGCGCTTCGGAAAAGGAATGCGCTTGTCTGGTTTGGGCCGCACAGAAGCTAGCCTGTTATGTTTACGGGGCGAAATTTACTTTCGAGACAGATCATTGTCCGCTTACATGGCTGCGTCAAATGTCGCCCAAGAATGGCCGCTTGCTTCGATGGAGTCTAGCCCTCCAGCAATATAACTTTTCTGTGCGATACAAAAGGGGCAAATGTCATGGCAATGCCGACGGATTGAGCAGGTTATTCCCATAATTGAGGTATCCGTTCGGTGGCAATTCGGTGCCTTTTCGTATTTTTTTTAGGTGCTAGTTAGCTTTGTTTTGGCGTGGTGTCCTATTATCCTTTTTCTTTTGCTTCCAAATTTGCCACCTCTCTTCAAGCCGTGTTCGGCGAATCGGACTTTGGCAGCGAATTTGGCAGACATGGAAGCTGTTCTTAGTAGCCGAGATTACTGCTGTCAGCTACAAAATTTTGTGCTTACGTTTACATTGACAATGCAGTAGTATTGCAAAACAGCCTGGCGGCTCTCGGGTGAATTTCGTGCACTGCCTGGGGAGTGGCGCCATGTTGAGTGGCTGATTTCGACTAATGCCTCCGTTGTCCGAGGTTTAGGACTCTACACTGTGCTTGCAGACAAGATGCAGAAGGGCCTCCCACGCTACAACTCAAGTCATCTCTCCTCGACCAGTGATTGTGACCACTGGCCGATCGAGATTGTCCTGGCCGCGGAGGAGCTGTTACGTTTGGAGACGCCAACATGCCAAGAATATTAAAGCCACTGGGACTCATCAATCTACCGAGGCTTCAAAGGGCCGTCGATGTGGTTGCAGCGCTACGAGTGCAGGTGGTGGCGTCTACAAGGGTCATTCCCCCCCCCCCCCCCCTGCTGTTTAAGGGGTGAAACGGCTCCCCGCTGTCTGAGAAAGGCTTTAGTGAACCTGTCTTTTGTTCTCAACGCCGGACCAACCCGGGACATTTTTCTCCCGGAGGGGACGGCGGGGGAGCCGGCGAGCGGCGGAACTGCAAATCAGCCGTGACAAATGCGGCCGGGTTTGGCTAAGCCAACGTCTCTGGAATCTTCGTGCTTCGAAAACAACTTCGACTTGGACTGTGCTTTCCCACGCTCTACGTGACAGCTTCTGCGAACTGCGGTGGGATCCATTCGCCCCCACACTACCGCTGTGAAGTGCAGGTGACTGACCTTCAACGCTCTCAATGGGACCCCCTTCGTGCTATTCATCACTGAAGCCTGGACAGCGCGGACACTAATCTGCCAGAAGTGGCAAGAGTGTGTGGATGGGGGCGGACCCGGAAGACTGGACACGTGATCTACATCACAGTGATTCGACGCATTTTTAATGAACTAGATTCCCCAACTAGGGACCTGGGGACAGCGGACCCTATTTAAGCAGCGATCTGGCGTGTGTTCGCCAGCTCCCGATTCACTCTTTCAATCTTTGTATAAATGTAAATAAACCCTTCAGTCTCTCCTTCACCTCGAAGACCCTCTCATCTCTTCGTCAACCCCACTACAGCAGTCTCCCGATCCGGAACCCGGGGACACCGACCTTGGCGAGAGACGGCACAGGCGAACCAGGGGCCCGCATCTAACAGCGTGTCGTAGGAAGCGTTTGATATAAAGATCACTGGGATAACCTATATTTTAACACACTTAAGATGAACGCCTCTTGTAAAAATGTATGCTGTTGAGAAAATTTTAATTTCACATCTGGTACAGTGATGTAATGATAGCAAATATACATGAAAATGTTCCAATGTATGTTAACCCGTTTTGAGGATTCTATGATTCCCTATCAAAATATGACAACCTGGTGCTTTTAAAAATTAATCAGTTTATACATAACAGCAGGAATAAATATTCTTATACTTCCAGAGTTCAAGAATCTGTTAAAATCGTGCTCCTATCTCTGGTTGTTCTCACTATTGTTTTTTGTTGTACATGCGTTTGTTTGCATCTTAGGCAGAGCTGATAGGTGGCAAAGTGTTCGAATATGTCTACAATAGGAGAAATTTATGCCTTATGTAATGTTACTAGTACGTAGGTGTATTTATTGGTTCATGCATTTATTCTGTACCGCCCGCGTGCGGTGACTTGGTGGCTACGCGCATTCATTTGCTGAGCGAGAGGCAGGACTGAATCCCGGCCGCGGCAGCCATTTCGATGGAGGCGAGATAGAAACGCACCCGCGGTGTGCTGCGCGATTCAGTGTACGTCAGAGAATCCCGGGTGGTCGAAATTAATCCGAAGCCTTCCACTAGGTATCTCTCAAATTTCATACGGGCTGTTTTGGCGCGTTAAACCCGACACACGATACCGTACTTTATTTTGCCCTACGGTATGTGCAAAACTGTGTAACAGAGCAATTACTCTTTAGTATCCTCCGAAGCGGAGCCATACGCGGCTACTAGAGAAAGCTATACAGCTTTCACAGACACTTCTGAAAAATTCCTTCAGGGATCGGCGATCGGGCCTGGGACCACCGCCTGACCACTAACAGCTATAGCTATAACCGCTAGCAGATGTATAGGACGAAGCCGAATTGATCAGCAGCTCAAAGTGGGAACGTTTATTATTGGCCCAATGTTCCCCAAGGTCGTAGATTTGAAATAAGGGAATAAAGTAATCATTAGCTTCCGCGCAATGCTATCAGAAATTTTATAGTTGAAAAAAAAATTGCAAAATTGCCCAGACCGAGACGAATTTTTCTTTCACCGCGAAGTTAATGCGAGAGCTGCACAGCTTTTATTTGTAGCCGTATGACTGCGCTTGCTTTGGGTGGATGCCGGTCATTAATTACTCCCTTATTGCATATCTTCTCCCACGTTGAGCGAGTCTCCTACACATTGGACTACGTATATATATATTCTCTGTACCTATAGCTTCTGTCGTTGTGTGAGGCTTCGGGGTAAGCGCGTGCATCACGCATCGCCATGCGTCACGCGTGCCATCATGCGTCATGCAGCGTCTTTCATCCATCCATCGATCGTCCAGCGGGAAGCGAGGGAAACGAGCGCGGGAAAGAGGGAGATGGGGACAGCGCGGACGACGCTGCCACCGACGCCAAGGTTTCGCCGCACGAGTCGCATACAGCTGTCGCTGTAAAAATTGAACCAGCGACGATATTTGGAGACTTCCGTCTTCACCTTTCCGTCCGAGGAGATAGAAGCGGACTAGGTGCCGTAACTGTCAATGCATGGAAAACCTCACACGAAAAGGAGACTTCCTCTCGGGCGCAACGGGGCTTGACCTTCTCGCGCGTTTTCACCATCGCCGTCGACTGCACTGCATCATTTTACTGTTACCAACACGTCTTAATTAGCCCGTCAAGTTCAATAAAATGTAATTAGTGACTTGCAAGTTGCATTGCTAGACAGTGATTGGATTTGTAACATTACGCAGACAACGTTTTCATACGTGGACACCAAAAGGGCGAGGCAATAATTATCTCGTATAGCAGCGTAATATATAATAGGTTGCATATTATTCCATCAACAATATTTATACTCCCAATACACATATAGCCAACTAAAGTGAAGCTATAACATTGCGCCTGTTTACATGGGAGGCACTCATGTTGGCATACATTTAATTGGAGCAGCCATAAGGTATAACCGCGCGATATAAGCGTGTCGTTAAAAATTTATAGTTACATGACCATCTCTTATCCCTATGCTGCACACACGCATTTTCAAGCGCATAGGCATAGAATGTTCGGCACTTGCATTTGTAACCTGAGTTGCAAAAATTTTCATTTGTATAAATGCATGTGTTCAGCGCTAAAACCCCTGCTAAGTGCCGCCCAGCTGACGTTTCAGTAACCTCTCTGTATTCATTGTCAAATAAAAACATTGGCAGCTAAATTAATTATTTTCTTTCCTTATGAGATTCAATTCTTTGACAAATGAAAATTTTTTGTTCAAAACACGTGAACACTCGAGGAGGAGCTCTCAAATGTATTTAAAAGGGGGGGGGGGGGGGGGAAGGGGCGGGCTCACACATGTCACCGCAAAACTGATCAGGTAGGCATTGCGTTACAGCGGGCGCCAACCGCCAGAGCGTTTTTCCCGCCAGGAATTGATTGTTGATTGTAAAACAGTTATTGCGTCGAGAGCAGGTTGCAGGAGACACATACTAGATTTCCGCTAGACCATGGCTGGCGACGACCTCACTGACCCGCTCGATTGCCCGTACTTGAATGTTAGGGTCCGAGCTGACCAGCACGCCTCCCACCGCTCGGGAGAAGGGAGCTGTATCAACTCCGCCAGGGGCGGATCGTTTGCGCAGTTCCAGTGAATGTGGTCGTATGTGGCCCTTTCACCACATTTATGGCAGTTTGGGTCGTACTGGCCAGGGTACATGAGGGCAAGCACTGCCGGATTCAGAAGGGAGCGTGTTTGCAGTCGGCGCCAGGTAACTTCCTGCGCTTTTGTTAACGATTTGTGGGGAGGGGGATATGCGCGCTTCTCCAGCCTAAAGTGATGGGTGATGTCATGAAATGAGATCAACCCGTCCCTCGTGAAATTCGGATCGGAGGGCGCCCGCAAAGATCCTCCAGTGCTCTATCCTCCTCTTAAAGTCACTGGATAAATTATCCTCCAGGCGTCGTTAGCGCCATCGCTCGTCAGCGAATGCAACTGTTCTCTAGAGCATGGGCTCACGAGCGGCGCGAGCGGCGGCTCTTATGACCTTGGCTACGGGCGGAGTTGATAGGGTGCACGTCCCGGCATTTTAGCCCCGCTCCCAGCCGTTGCACTGCACGTCGCGGACGAACGTGAATGGCCACCAACACGAACGCCTCGCACGAAAACGCTGGGCAGCGAAACTTGACAACCGACAGTTTTCGGCCAGCGACATCCCCAGCGGCAGCGCTGCCGCCTCCGCTCAGCGCCAAGGACCCGAAGGGCTTCGCATACAAGACAGTGCGCGAGAGGGCTGGCTGTCATTCCTGACCAGAGCCATGGGACACCGTCTCCGGGGACGCGGCAGAGATGGAGCGACAGAAGGGTCCCCGAAGCGCGCCAAGACATCCAGGTCGTCGTGGAACGCCTGGCGAAACTTCGTGACGAGATTACTGCCAACAGCCGCTTATTGCCCTTGAAGACGACTTCCAGGATGCGGCCGTTTGGAACGCTGTGCTGCAGCAGTACACGGTCGAAAATAAGGGGCTGCCCGCCGCGCTGGTACGACGCGCCCTGGCTGTACTTCGAGACGTACTTCTACCGACGCATCTTCGAGGCGTTTTACAAGACGGCAAGGTTGAACGACTTTCGATCCCTTTGCCAAGTTGAAGGAGGACGCGCTCAACGGCTGCATCAGTGCAGCACACACACTGTGCGACTTCGTGCGTTCCAGCTCGCACCGAGATGCATCGTCAGGGGAGCTTAAACAAAGCACATACAGGTGAGCTCAACTCTGTCTTGTTTGTTTGCGACTTCTCTTCGTCGGTTTTCTGTTGCTGACACATTCTGAACTCATGTTCATCAAAATGCCTGATCTTTGTGGTTACTATATGACTCAGGTATCTTCTGGTTACACACAGGCTGATTCACTCGTCGCTCTGGGGCAACCGTTGCGACCTGTCGCTGTCCTGTGGTGCTGACGCATCAGACCAAGCTGGTTCCCTCTTGAAGACTGACGCGCTACGATCCTGCATCATCTCCGACCACACTGACCAGCTGTGGGAGCACTTGGTCAAGCTCCGTCAGCAGAATCTCGGTGGCAAGCCCACGCAGCTGCACTGCGTTATGGACAACTCGGGCTACGAGCTGGCCGCAGACTTGGCCCTTTTCGACTTCTTGCACGCTAGCGGCTTCGTGGCCGCCGTGACTATTCACGTCAAGGCCATACCCTGGTACGTGTCGGACGTGATGCGCCGTGACTTGTCGTGGACTCTGCGCAAGATGCGCGAATGCGACCACGAAGCAACGCGGGCCCTGGGCGAGCGGTGCCAGCGTCGAATCGACGAAGGTGTCTGGTCCGTGCTGGACGACATATTCTGGACGCAGCCGTTCGACTACGCTCAGATGGCGACAAGGCGGCCTGGGCTTTACAAACTGCTACAATCGGCGGATCTGGTGCTGTTCAAAGGGGACGTCAACTACCGAAAGCTCGTGGGCGACCTCGAATGGGACCCCTCGGTGCCGTTCCATCAGGTTCTGAGAGGCTTCGACCCAACATTCCTGTGCACTCTGCGCACCATTAAGTCGAACACTGTGGCGGGAGTCGACAGATCGGTCGTTCGCGGTGTGGCTCAGCGGTCAGCAGACTGGATGATTACTGGCGAGTATGCGGTGCTGCAGTGCGCAGGAGTGACAGCATAACGAGAACTAGATTCGGGTTGGGGTAAATTGGCGGGTGGTTTTATGCTGTGCCCTGAAAGAACTTCCCCGCGGAGATTATGCGACACTGCCGACATTTTTCATCGCCAGGACATTTCAAAGCGCGACAAAAGGTGGATTGCGCGTAAAATGGCAGTAATGCAAATTTCTGAGAATAAATACTTAACCGTGTGATATTGCGAATTGCAGCGTTAGCTGGTTGGATGGATGATGAGGCGTGTAATGACAATATTACAATGATTGGTGGCGCGGTGCCGCATTTTTTGCGCGGCAAAGCAGCGCAGAAACGCGCACGGTCAAGCAGCACTCGCGCGCGCACTCATGCCCATGACAGCAACGGTAGCGATGCCTGTTAGTAGAAAGTTTAAGGAAAGAGGGTTTATATCGTTTAGGGGATAGGGGAATAGCGGGGCGCCAGTGCGCATGCGTACTGGCGCCCTACTACTCCACATCCCCGTAACCTGTAGGGTCCCCCTTTTCTAATAGAAAACTAACCACTGGGAGCCACTAGGCGGCACTCTCCTCGCACTCTTGCGCACCTGATCGTCGTGCGAGCCGACGCCGCGAAAACAGAATATCTGCCAAAAACAGCTGTTACTGTAAAAAAAAAAATGCTGATGGTTTGGCTCCGGTTAAACGCCAGTGTGTACGCGATAGCTGACCCGAAGAAGACGTCGCTTCTCTCGCGGCTATTCGCTGTCGTTTTTTCGCTTCCTGACGTCGTCGTTTGGCGAGCCGTTCCTCTCGTCGTTCCGGCGTCTCGGCCGTGCGCTTGGCATTCCTGGCTTCTTGTGCTCGTTGTCGACTCACCTTATACCACGCCACAACTTCGGTATCCGTCGACGTGGCTTCTCGAAGTCGCCGTTGGTGTATGTCGGTCGCAGTACAGACGCGGACTTTCTGCTTCTTGACCCATCGTTCATCTGAAGAACGAGCGCTTCGCACCCTCTGGTTATAAAGCGGCCGAGCAGTGACGCGAATCTTTTGCCCAACTGCGCATGCGCAGCGCACTGTAGCTGCTGCGCATGCGCGACGCGCGCACCGAGGTTGCGGAGTCGGCAGAGGCGACGGCGCAACTCTAGCGACACGCGCGGCGCACCTATTGCTCGGCGCAACTCTAGCTGACGTCACGCGCGGTGCACCTGTTGCTCGGCGCATGCGCATTAAAAGGCCCCAGAAAGGGGCTCCTAATAAAGTTGCGATATGTCTGGGATGTTAAAGGACGCCGCTTCATAATTATCCTCCAGCAAGAATTTTTTTAATGCGTTTTGTGGAAGCTGAGTTATAAGCAGACAAAATTTGAACTTCCACGTCTTCTCGCCTTTCCTCTCCTCTCGCACGCCAAAACCGCCACAACGGCGGCGCTCCTCCGCCGGTGCCTCGATTACCTCAATGGCCAGCCTTAGGCGAGCGGGCATCCAGGCACCCTAGGCCCCACCCACTCGGCCACTCCCCTACCTCCATCGGCTGCGGCGCGCGCGGAGTAGCACCGCGGCCGTGGTAGGGCGTGACGTCTGAAACAATTTGGCGCTGTGAACCAATGATGACCCCCGGATGCTGACGTCACTTGCACGACGTGACGTCTTATGCCAGTGGTCTCCTCGATTTGGCTGCACTTCTTGCACTAGTTCACAAAAGTGCCGTGCCAGTGCAGCGCCAGTTCTTGCGGTGCCAGTGCAGCGCGACACTAGCGCTCTTCGTGGCGCGGCCGAATCGAGTGCACAAGTGCAAGCCTTGTCGTCTGCCGCTCTTGCCGTGCTAGCCGTGCGCCGTTGGTTTTTGCTTGTACCCACCGGCCTTCAACTTCCCGATTAAATCAGTGATTAAACTAAAGATTTTAGTGAGTGAATCGTGGACGAACATGGCTGACGTTGTTCAGTTAGGCATGGAAATAGTCGAAGAGTGCGCGTCTTGTGTGAATCGCGGAAAAACGTTGCCGACATTGTTTTGTTAGCGATGGAAATTGTAGAGGACGACGAGTTCGACGCCGAGCTGGAAGCTGCGTTTGCCCTTGCAGCATGCAAGTTACTACGTGCAGACCGCAACCGCGTCAGTGGCTACTTCCAAAATGTGACGCCCAGATACTTCGACTTTGAGTTTAAAAAGCTATTTAGGTTGTCTCGAGAGACTTGTGACCTCGTGTGCGAGCGCTTCAGGTGCTCTTCCTCGTATCCGAAGGCTGTGAGCGGACGGCGGCAAATTTCTGCCGAAGAGACAATTTTGATTGCCCTTAGCTATATCGGGAATCAAAGCAGCATGAATTCTGTGGCCGACCGATTTGACGTGACCGAGTCTTCTGTTGTGTTGTGCCTTCGGAGGGTGCTGGACTTTCTCATGGACATCAGCGACGAAGTGATCGCTTGGCCAGACGAAGCAGAGCTAGCCCGCAGCAAGACACGTTTTCTCTCTAAGAGTGGTGGGAAAGGTCCCCGAAATACTGTTGGCTGCATTGATGGCAGCCATGTCGAGATTGCCAAGCCTGAAGACTCCACTGCTTCCTATATCAATAGGAAGAAGTGGCCGTCGATAATACTGCAGGGGATCTGCAATGACCAGAACAAGTTCCTGGATGTGTTCATCGGATTTCCCGGCTCTGCTCACGATGCCCACGTGCTGAAGGAGAGTCCCTTCTTCGCGGAAGCCACCAGTAAATGCGGGGACGATTACATACTGGGCGACTCGGCGTACCGTGGTTATTGACACCCTACAGGGACAATGGATCAAGCTTTCCTTCGTGGAAAAAGAAGTTTAACAAGTACCATAGCCAGCAACGAGAATACGTTCGGCCTTGTTAAACAGCGCTTCAGGCGGCTGTATCTGATTGATGCCAAGAGCATTCTCCAGTGCTGCAAGATTGTAATGGGCGCTTGTGTGCTTCACAATTTATGCAATGCTGAAAGAGATTTTATAGCCGAGCTTGCAGACAACCCTGACATTGACGATGTAGGTAACAACGATGAAGATATCGGAATCACCTCACCAGCGTGCTCCGAGAGCCGAAGGCAAATGATTGCTCAGCATCAGTGCTAGGAAAACATCCTTGCTTGCGTAAAGAAACATTTCCCCGACAAGTTCTGAATGGCTACTCTTTATTTGTGCGCACGACACTTATCAATTCCTTCAGCAGGGCCATTCTTGCGTCGAGCCGTGCTTGCCTGGCAGCCTCCGCATCTGCAATAACCTTCAAAAGGACTTCCACAGGCTTGTCCCTGCGACGCCTTTCTTTGTTGGCCCAAGCTGTCGCT